>NW_007730338.1:35934-143246 GCF_000696425.1 Galeopterus variegatus | reverse complement strand
AAAAAAAAAAAAAAAAAAAAAAAAAAAAAAAAAAATAGACTACTCTCCAGTGAGAAAAAGAAAGAGCTATGAAGCCATGCAAAAACATGGGTGAATTGTAAATGCATATTTGCTAAGTGAAAGAAGACAGTCTGAAAAGGCTGTATGATTCCATTTACATAATATGCTGGAAAAATCAAAAGTATTGAGATGGTAGACAAAGCAATGATTGCCAGACCTCTGCAGGAGGTGGGTTCAATAGATGATATACAGGGGATATTTTAGGGTGGGGAAACAATTTTGTGTGAGACTGTAATGGCCAATATATGACACTATGTGTTTGTCACAACTCTGAGAACTTTACAATAAAGAGTGAACTTTAATGTGTGCCAATTAATAAAAAATTATTTGGAGGTCAGGGGATCCTGAGAAAAAATACAGACCGCTACAAAAGACTCTGTGTCAGAAATATATAAAACAACTCACTGCAGGGGGAGAGGCATAGTGTGACCTAAGTAATGTTGGAAATAAGAGGAGTCCATAAAACTAAAGGCAAAAGGAACTGTACATAAGTACTGCACTTTAGCTGATAAAGTTCTTTCCCAATGGAGCATGAGTTAAAAATTCTGAAGCCACTATATACAGTGCAATTGAATGATTAAATAAAGAGATGGTGAATGGTGGAAACCATGTTTCTCACTTTTGGAATGGGAGTTTACAAATAAAGAAGAAAAGAAGATTAGAACGATCCATGTGGTGATGGATTAAAGTTGTGGACATCAGTATAAACATATGCTTAGCTTAATATAGATACAAATGGTTACATATAGAAGAAAATTCTTATATGAGATATGTGTACATACATAGGTTCGCAGATACACATATATTTACTTGCTGTGTCAGCTTAGATCCTTAAGTGGGCCTAGAAGCAAAGACATCCCAGTAGTAACAAGTAGACATAGTGCCTAGATCTTGGTTTCTAATTCCATTCTCAAATAAAAGGAACCAGGGCTTGGAGAAATGGCTGAATCTAGGACTGAGACATGAAAGACATGAGATGAGCCTAGAGCATCTTGTGGTAGTGACAGGAAGTAAGAAAATGCACTCCCGATCTCCTCTGCCCCACCAGTACCCACAATGATGAATGTTTCGAAGTAACACTAGAGCCAACTGAAAGAATTCTCAGTAGCTAAAGTTGGAATAATTTGAATAATAAAATAAAGTAGTATTGAATTATGACCCAAAGTATAAGATGAAAATCCATGAATCCATATTGACATAAATAATTAATAAAACAAAATAAATAAATGGCGGAGAATAGGCAAATCTCTTGTGTAGAAGTGTTTATGTAGAGACTTTGTCCAGAAAAAGATGGAACATAACTCTCAAACCTGTCAAGGTCATCAAAAAACACAGAAGCTTGATAAACTGTCACAAGCCAGAGGATGATGACAAAATGTGGTATCTTGGATGGGATCATAAAACAGAAAAAAAGAATGTTAGATAAAAACTGAAGAAATTGGAATGACTATGGATTTTAATTAAAGATAATGTATCAATATGGGTTCATTAAATGTGATAAATATATTGTATTAACATAAGATAATAACAGAGGAAACCTGGTGTGGGTTATATAGGAACTCTCAGTACAATTTTCATAATTTTTTTGTAAACCTAAAATTACTTAAAAATTAAAAAGTTTAAAAATTAAAAAGTTTATTAAAAATAAAAAATAAAATTAGAAAAAATTACAGAAGGGAGTGGCATCCCTAGTGGAACAAGAGTCCAAAAGAATAAAATGGAATAAAGGGTCAAGATGGAAGCTCTGACCTTGTGCAGGAATAAAAACATCTCATACAAATAGAAGGTAAGGAGGAAAGAGGATTAATTAATCCTAGATTAATGGAGTTCGTGTTCTATGGCAACAATCTTCATGATGAAATATTGTGCAAATAAACCTTCAAGATCAAAAAGGTGGATAGTGCATTGAGGACTTGAGAGGAAT
This sequence comes from Galeopterus variegatus, assembly GCF_000696425.1. NCBI lineage: Eukaryota > Metazoa > Chordata > Mammalia > Dermoptera > Cynocephalidae > Galeopterus > Galeopterus variegatus. Next base: position 141,262 of record NW_007730338.1, on the reverse strand, counting down.
GTTGTCATTTTGGAATTATCACAGAGTCAGAGGAGAGAAAGTTGAACCACCGAAGAAAAAAATAAAGTCTCGGTCTGGCAATGCATAGTCAATTGAGATTAGAGTTTATTAACGTGTGGTTTCATCCATTGAGTTTTATGTTTTGAACTACGGAATCTTCACTATGCTACTGTAAGAGTAAAGAGACAAACTGCAGGACTGAACCATGTAGCAAATGTTCCATGCAGATAGGTGCAAAGTGGGCAAAAGGCAGTGCCGTGAGATGTGTTCAAGTGATCAACCATGGGGTCTGGGTTTGGTGCATAAAAAAAAATTACAGAATTAGGGAATGATAGACTCAGGAAAAATGGAAGAATTATGGGACTATGAGGTAAAATTCAAGGGTAGTACGAGTAAGGATGTGAGAGCGTATGTAGTAGGAAGAGAGAAATTCTCACTCAATGGCAAAAGCCAGAGGATAACATAAAACAGACATTAGAAAGAGCTGTAACCCTATTAAAAATAATAGAATTTTTCTACATTGAGTTAAAAAAAAAGAGCCAGAATTTTTCCTGTACTCACTTTGGCTTTAGGAATATTGGGAGAATTAGTGATATGACTTGTGCAATGGGTTTCATGTTTTTCAATTCAATGTTCTTTGAATAACCCTTCTTTGAAGCAGCATCTTGTGGCAGTTTCATCATGGGGGTCTCCTATTTACTGATTTTGGGCCCTTTGAGGGAAATAAGCACTCTAAGCCTATTTCATTATCTCTAAAATGGGGATAATAGTAATACATACTTCATTGGCCTGTGATGAAGATTACGTGAGATAATGCATGGGAAGGCTTGGCTCTTCCCCCAGCACATGGAAAGCATTCAATAAATGTTAGTTGTGATGATAATGACAATGACAATGATGATCAATATGATCATTTTGTTGCTTAATCTTTCAAACGTTCTGGTTTCAAGGAGATTTACAACCCATCGGAAGGAAATTTCAGCCTTACGATGAGTCTATGTTTCCTCATTCTCTACGTATTCACTTTCTTTATGCATCAAATCTAAAATTTTCAGCCCAGCAGTAAGGGTCACCCAGTAGATTTCCCATTACAAGTTCTCTTATTCTCTAACTTTCCACTCTGCTTCACCCAATATGTGTCCCATATCCCAAACAACTTCTTTATTCCTGTCTGCTTTTATTAGTCTTTACTGAGCCTGCAGTCATAGACCCCTTTACTTTAATAATTCATGTCTATCCACTCAGGGTCCAATTTCCCCTACACACTGTGTTGGGAACTGTTATATGCTTTATTTTTTCCAGTACCTATCCATGGCTGGTATTATTGGCCTATTTTATAAACAAGATAACTGAAGCTCTCAAATAACAAAGAGCCATGCTAACACAGCTAGCTAGTGTGTGAAGAACTGAGATTTGAGATCAAGTCCAAAGCTTTTTCTACAGGGCTATATTGTCACCCATGTGTATGGTTAAAAAGGATTTCCCATACTAACATATTAACACTAATTACATTAGTGTCTCTTTATTTTTCATTATTTACATAGTTTTACATTAAGTCTTGTCTTCCCAGTAGATTTTAATCTCTTTGTGGCAAAGTTTATTTTCCTCCAGTGATTCTGCTATTCCACTAATTTTTGCCAAAGTCATCAACAATCTTGTTGCTAGAACCATTTTCAGTATTTATCAAATTTTGGCTCTCAAATGACATTTCTCCTTGAAATACATTTTTGCTTTCTACCATCATCTAATCATAATCTCCTTATTTTATTGTCATTTCTCTGGCTTCTTTGAGTGTCCTTATTCCTTTGTTCACATTTTAAGTGCAAATATTTCTAGGTTATATCTTAGGCCATTTTTTTCCTTACACTATGCACTCTCCCATGGAGATCACATTCATTCTTATTGCTTTAACTGTTTTTGATAAATTGGTAATTTCCAAATATAAACCTTTAGATCCATATATCATACAGGACATCGGGTATCTCCACTTGGATGTTTTGCAAATATTAAATTAATATATATGAAACGAAACTCATCAGTTCTCTTCTCTACACATCCTTGCAAGGTATATTTGTCTCACTTTTTTTCTATTTTAATGAATAGCACTACTGTTTACTCAGAACTCTAGCTGTTATCCTTGCACCTTTTTTCTTACATACGTACCTAATCCTGCACATTCTACCTCCAAAATGCATAGAGAATCCGGTCATTTTTGCCCACCCAAATAAATAAAACGGCTCTGTAACTAGTTCTTATGCTTCTATTTCTGCCTGACTTCCACTCACTGATAGACTGCTGGCTCGATATTAGAAGAGGAAGCGCCCTCTAGTTTAGGTTAACATTTTCACCTCTTTTCATAGCTATGAACTGTATTGTGAAGTTGTGCTCACTTTATGTGCTTTTGATGTGCAAACTCCATAATAATAATATTTTTAAAAGACTGTGTTTCTTATTTACAATTTTGTTCCAACACAGCTTGGTACAGCACATTGAATATTTGATAAAAATTGGCTGGATAAATAGGTGAATGTATTCAATAATTAAATGTAAGTGTGGTATAAGGTTTTTTGATTCTATTTCTGAAGAAGGCTTAAATGAATTTTTTTTATATAAAGGAAGGGTATCAAAAACTAAAAAAACACTCTCTGGTTTAAAGATTTGTAGATTAATATTTACCAAAGGGAAAATTAAATGGAATATTAAAAAGAATTAAGGTATTAATACATTAGACATTGGGGAGGATTGTTGTTATTTTCTGTTCCAGAGTTGGTAGGAAAGATATTGCACCTAATAAAATAATAAAATGTGTGATTACATTAATCCATTTACTATTTATCTGTTCTATATGCTAGGTATTAGACTTAGTGGGTATCCTCCAAGGGCTCACAGTCTTGTAAAGTTGCATATGATGATCCAACAATTTCATTTCAATTTATTACAAAGTTTATTAGGATGCTTGAGACTAATTTAAAATTTGACTTTATGTCATCATTCATTAATTCACTCAAAATAATTCAAATGAGCCCCATGGCTACTTTCAAAGAGTTCATTGTCAAACTCAAAACACTAATAAGTAATCACTGCACACTGCGATTGGTGCTATGACAAAACTATAAGAAGAGATAAACTTTGTCTGTTCAAAGAAGGTCTCCCTGAGAAGATGATCAGGGGAAACTTTCAAGGACTAGTAGGAATTAGTCAAACACAGGAAAAGAAGACAATGGGGTAGAAACAGGTAATAGCAATACAAAGGCATAGAAGAGAAAGCAGAGGAAGCAGAGGGACAAGGACATACTTGGAAAATACCATATGATGCTTAGAGCATGAAGCAGACGGAGCTGAGAAGGAAGGAGGAAGACGTGGCTAGAAATACAGGCAGGGTCAGGTCTGGATGATTCTTGAATGCTGTGGCAGTTATCAATCCTTGTCCACAGTATTTCGTAATAAAAATTCAAGGCATTGATGTAATTTGGTATCAAAGAGGTAATTACTGGCTCTCATCATTATGTATTAGAGTCACAACTGATCACAAGCTCCAGGGAGAATCATAAAGTCATCGAAAGCAGTGAGCTGAATCTGGCAAAATGAAAGTGATTGTTGTAATATTTTTGAATTCAGTTCAGAGTTTGAATCTTTTACATCTGTGCCTCCAACCGATTCATTTTAGAATTGGTTCTGAGAACACATTGACTGGATTATAGAGTTTTCATAGTTCAGAGACTAGTGGCTAAAGCGGAAATGAGTCAAGTCTGATGAGTGACCTGTTGCATTCAGTATGTTGATAACTTCCTCTAACTACAAATACTACAGAAAAAATAAAAAGCAACTGCATGTTTCCCATCTGCAAAAAAGTGTCTGGAAATATCATTTCCTTTGAATGCCAATAGATTTACATTTGCACTGTCCTGTACTACATAAACTGAAACACCTGATATTTATAAATTTATCAACCCCACACTATCATTGTTGGTAAGTATTTTTATTGCCATTTTATAGACTGGGGAATAAATAAAGTTAACTTCTCAAACCCTGCATTCAAAATGCAAGACCAAAGGATTTCATCTGATATACACTCCCAAGGATATTTATCACTTTTTCACTTTTGACACAATTTAAGTGCGATATTACTAATGGCATTGTTTGCATACAAGGGCCTGAGTTCAACGTTGTGCTATCCTAAATCAGGGCTTATTTAATTGGGTTATTTTGATTTGTTGACCACTTTCAGCACTCTGCTGGCAGGGCCATTTGGAGGCTACATTTTAATGGAGAAATACACTTTTATTCTCAGTAACTGTCTTCACTGGCAGCACATTCTTCGAGGGTCCTTTCTTCTGAGATCTTTCCTTTTTGCCACTGACTGAAGCCTATCGGATAGGGTGAAACTCCACTGGAGCTGCCCCTGGTACTAAGCACCTACCACCTAGTTTTATTCCTGGAACGTCATGGGTATCAGCAAACCTGTATTCATCCATGAATAAAAATCGTTTTTCTTTCTGTTTCAGGGAATAAACATTGAGACAACTTTGGGAGAGAGTCATCCTCATCAATCTTTTTATTCAATAGGTATGAATCTGGTGCCTACCAAGTGCGGAGAACTAGAATGCAAGTACATTTTCCTTGAGATACTTATTTCTTCATTCCTTACAGTGTCGACACAGGATGTTAAATAGTCCACTGAGTGGGACTCAAGGAGATGTTTAGAGGCTAGAAGTGCTTTTGGTGTCTTCAAATCATTCTGGTTTTGTGTTGCCTGTTGCCTGTCCTGTTTATGTGAACACTGATTAGAGAGCCAAAACTAAGTCAGTCTTTTTTCTCACATTCTTTGGAGGAGCCAGCCCTTATTTGCTCAAGTAGATTTTTCACACATTTGTTAGCAAAGAAAAAAAAATTGGTAAATAATTATATTTCCCTCCTAAAGGAAATACAGTTTCCTCCTGAATTTGTGTAGAGGCACACCTGCTTTTATTTCCTGCTCACGTCCAGATTACTGGGCAGCTGTTTTTTTTTTTTCTTTCCCTTTTTGTCTTTTTTCGTGACCGGCAACGGGATCGCAACCCTCGGTGTCGCGTCCGCACCTCGCTCAGCCAGTGAGCGGCAGGTCTGTATGTGGGATCCGAACCCTCGGCGGGAGTGCCGACACGCTCCCAAGCGGCGCACTGTAGCAGTGCGCCACCGGGCCAGCCCTGGGCAGCTGTTTTTTAATCAGTCATCCAGGATTTAGGCTGCTTCATCCAGACGATTCTAAGTCAACGTGCTCATCTGCATCAGTCGGCTGACGGAGGAAGAGCATGAAGATTTAGAGAAGATTTTGTGGTGCTGGAAGCACTGCTGCTCATTGGTCCACTGGCTGGAAATGAATCAGAACTCCCTCATTTTCCTGCCCACAATAACTACAAGAGAGCTTGGGCGTTGTAGTCCAGCTTGTGCTTAGGGAAAAGAGCAGCAAAGATTGACGGATATTTAGCCCATCTCTGCCATAGCTCACTGGTTTTCTATCAGCAGCTTGGGGCGGGGGGGGAGTGAGCTGAAGAGCAGGTCCCAGGAGTCTGGTGAGGACACACTCCCTCTCTAAACTTCTGGCTGCTCTTGGTGTCACCTGTGGAGGCAGTGAGAATATATGTCACAAAGCATTTATGTCATCCTGGAAATATTCACTTTAGTTGTAATGAACCAACTCTCTTCTAGAAAAGAACTGAGATCGAAGTACAGATAGGGTATCCAAGCCCCATTGGTAGAACCTTCTACTATTCTATTCGGGATACATAATAACCACGTGTCTCCTTACTTTAATATATCACTGTGTATCTCCAAATGAGGAAAACAAAGAAGGGAGAGCAGTGTTTAAGTGTTCACTATACCTGAGGCATTTTTCTAGGTGCTTTGTGGGTATTATTTTCTTTAACTCTCATAGCCGTCTTACACTTAAGTACTATCCTTGCTTTTTAGATATTTGCAACTGATTCTTAGAAGCTTTAAATAAGTAAGTAGCTCAAGCTTATGTAGATAAAGGAAAAAAATTTAATCAAGATTGTTCTGATTTCTAAGTTTACAGTTCAACTTACTGTCTTATTACTTCTTGTATCATACTGAGGCCCCGTGAATGACACTATCTGACATCTGCCTTTCTCATAGTAGACACTTGATGTGTATCTATGGAGAAATGCCTAAGGTGGGTGACTTCTTTTAGTGTAAATTTCTTCTGATCAAATTGTGAAATATTTTGCTAATTGTGTTGGATATTGGGGTGCCATACTATGCACATCAATTGTCTTCTTTTCTCTTTCTCTTCTTTCCTTTTTTTTTTTTTTTTTTTTTTTTTTGGTGGCTGGCAGGTAAGGGGATCTGAATCCTTGACCTTGACATTATCAGCCTCTCTCTTCTTGTCTTCTCCCTCTGTCATCACTTGCCAATAACCACTTAGAAATCTTCATTTTTTTCAAGTAATGGTTTGGGTCAAATCACTCTTGTCCATTTCTTTATTTCTTTACAAATATATTTTTTAGGAACTTGAAGGCATCATGCTTTTAAGAACATGAAGCATATTGAAGGCATTGTGCTTGCTGTTAGTAATAGGGTAGGAGATATAAAGATGACTGTGACCTGATTATTAACCCAAAAAGAATCTTTTTTGGGGGGAAAAACATGTTCAAATATTTAAAGGGGAAAGCATTATGTGCCCCTATCGCACAGCCTCAGTCACAAACGTCTTGATTTTGCATCTTGTGTGTACTGTAAAAGAATAAGGTACCTAGGAATGCATATTAATATTCTGAAAAGTTTGGACATTTGCAAAAAGTTTGGTTTATTTTATGCCCAAGGCACTTTAGGTATTTTTTACTTTGTTTTTTTCCTTCACCTCCTCACTCTTGTTTTTGGATTTACAATTTGTTCACATTTAACCATTATATTTGCATCCCAGACATTTGAACTTTGAACAACACAATTTCACTGATATCAGAAGACATTTGTGGTCATGGCTACTCACTTCTCCACAAGACCTCCCTGCCTACAAACGCCAGCAAAGGTTTCCCATCATCAGAAGAACTCCGGTCTTTCCTTGATCCTCATTCCTTGCCAATACATTGTTCTCTGAATGTTTTGCATCTGAAAAAGCCACACTGCAGGGTTAAGTAAACAGAAGTTTATGGTACTAGTTTCAACTTTACTATTGACTTAGTTGTGTGAAATACAGTTACTTTCCTTCTTTGAACTTCAATTTCCGAAGGAATTAGTACAAATAGGAAACTCCATTCTTCATTTTGGATTGTTCCACTCAGGAATTTTGACTAATTACTGCCTGAGTTTCATAAGAATTTAAAGAGATGGATATAACATTGAAAATCACCCAAACTTAAGACTTTAAGTATATTTACCATTTTTAATGGTACAGAACACTATGGCAGAATATTCACTATGTAAGGAATTAGGAAACTGCATCAGGGACTTGATTTAGCAAAGTCTTTAAATGCATCATTCGATCTTTCTGGCTCAGTTTTCATCTCTTTTAAATAAAGAGAATAAACTGGAGGTCCTCCAAATCTTTAGAATTCAGATGCTTTGAGATATATCAAATTATGTTGTTGAAATTGACATGTCAGTGTAACAACTTCTATTTGAATTGGTCACATGTTTCTATTTAAAATAACATAAAACTGTACTTTGATAATTTTAAAAAAATTTAGACAATTAGGTGAGAATTTAGCAGGAGCATGAGGTAAAAAGCAAAATTCTTGCTATTGTTTTCTAAATTAATTTTTAAGATTTTCCTGAACTATATTTAGATAAAGCATATCAGTATTACTATATTTAAACAAATCTAAACTATAGAAATTCTAAGTGAACAAATAGATAATTATGAAAATAATTTTTCTCTCTTGAAAAATCTTTTTCTTTAATTCAGTTGTTATACATATAAGTGTTCTATTGTTTTCTCAGAGAGTTTTGAGAAGCAGCAAAATATAAAACTATGGCCAAAAATTACTATAATTGTCCTTAAAAAATCATGCTAAGGCCTATTCAGTGTCTTGTACATGTTTTAGTTATTGATTTTAATCTAAACAAGAAGAAATTATTTTTTCAAAAATAAGCATTTTTCACAAACTTGAAAGTTTCTGGAGAATTTGTTCATGACTTCTTTTGCTTTAACAGTCTGTATAGGTTACAAAAGAGCAATCTTCAATGTGAATATGGCATTAATGATCAGCTTCAATTTGGTTAAACCAGTGGTGCTATTCCAGAAGGTGGTGAAAAGAAACGTGGTGAATATAATATAATGTAATGTCATATAATATAATATAAATAATATAATATAATATGATGCAATACCATAGAAAATATATGATATTTTCCAAGCAAATTACTAGATCTGCACAGATATGTTTAAAAGAGAGATATTGTAAATGAACAAAAAAGGGGCTTAGGGTAATTTCCATGCACCCCACCCGAAACTGGCAAAGATGTATTACAATTAATCATTCTTATGAGGTTAGAAGCATGTCTATTCTCACCCCAGTTACACATTTGCAGTTATACATATGCTAAGTTCTGTGATACCTAAAACAGAGGACATAAATTGGAAAGGGAAGCACATTCTCAGCTAGCAATATCAACTCTCAGATCCAGAAAAGAGAGTAAGGTCTCTATACATGTTCCCTGTTCCATTGTACACTCTTCCTGTTCTTTCAGTCCATTTTCTCACCCCTCCCCATGCATTAAAGCTGTACTGTCCAATTACCTTGATTTGATCATCACATAATGTACACAAATATTGATAGCCGACTCTGTACCCCACAAATATGCATAATCAATTATGTTTCAATAAAAAATTTAAAAATTTTAAAAAAGAAAATGAAAAATAAAGTTGTACTATTCCAACCCCTTTTAGGTCCAGTGGCTTCATACTCTCTTCTTGTCAAACTCTGTTTTGAAATAAATCTCTGAAAATCTTTTTTATTTCTTTTTCTGGGATGAAGCTACAACATAGAGTATTGCCATGCTCAAAAGATTTGCATTTTAACAGGAATCAAATGCTTTGGGCTAAGAAATGCAACTCTTCCCTATGTAATTTCAGGCATCAGTAAAGCAGATAGGACATTTATTTGTGTGGCCTTAGGGGTTTTCCTTAGCCTCTAGAACCTTGTGGGACTTCTCCTATTCAACCTATGGAGAAAGCCATTCTAGTCATTGCTCATTGTCTGCATCATGTTTTTTTTTTTTTTTTACTGTAACATGTCAATAAGTTCAGCAAAGTCACCCTCCAGTATCATCTATGGATACCCGAAATGTCCTGGAAAATATAAATCAAGTTTCCATGTTAACTATTTTATGTCTCTCTTCACCAGAGTTAGATAGATATTTCCATGCTTACTGACTAATTTTCATCCAGTTACTCTATTTACCCTTAAGTGGAACAATCAATGTTGGGCAGAGAGAAACGCAAACCTGGGAGGGAGAGGAAGCAAAACAGGAATAATATAGAAATATACGGCAAAGCAATGCAGAGTATAGAGAATATTATCTTGATCCTTCAAGCTGATTTACAGGTGCCATTCAGTTCAATTAGGCTGTGTCATTTAGGGTAGTGGAGCCTTTGAATTAGATAATAGTCTCAATCTGTCATTTCCCTGTTCCTGGTATAGATAATACCTCTGAGTCATATTCCCTAGGACACAGTTAATTGATAACACTGAGGGTGCTTTTAGGAGAATACTCCTCTGCATGACAAGCTATAGAGAACCTTAGGACACACTCAGGTACAAACAAAAAACAAGAAAAGAAAAAAAAGAAAACCAAAATAAAGACAGCTAACTAGAAAGCGGCAGCTTACCTGGTTGCATGATGGCAATTCCATTTTATTCTTGGGATTATCTTTGAGATGATGTGACCATAATCAGTTCTACTGTGTATTGATAGAGACAATGCAATTGTAGTTGCTGAAATGAATGTATTGTAACTCAGTCCACGGAATTAGGTACTCATTCTTTGAACGACCATAGTTAATTTGACATTACCACTACCACTCTGGGTTAATTTTTTTTATTTCTGGGTTCTGTCCTAGACGGCTTGCCTACCCAGCCTTTATATCTTCCGAGTTTGCTCACTGTAAGAGGTTCTACACATCAGTTATAGTTTAATCTTCTGAGAAGCTATGTTCATTGTGTTATACTGTTTCCAAAAAATGTTTTGTAGAAATCTAATTCCTGAAAGAGAAGGACAACATTCTTTAGTTTATCACTCAGCCCTTAGCAGTTTAAATCCACCTGCCTTCTCAAACTCATTTCTTATGACTCTTGTGAATTAATCCTGCACTTTATCCTAGGTTTTTAACCCATATTCCTCCACATTCCCCTAGAATTTTCTCATTTAACTTTTCCTTTGTTGACCCAATCACTATTGCTGAGATTTCTTCCTACCCATCTATTTTAACTATTCAATAGGTAACTCAAGTCACATCTCTTCTAAGAAGGCTTCTCAGATTGATCTACTCTCAAATATTTTCTCTTGTTTGGAAATTATTGTTTCTTTATTATTCATAATTATCATTTTCATAATTATTGCTTACTTTGTGACTCACCTAGTAATTCATCAAGTGCTGCCTTGTGATAGCACATTTGTTTTGTCTATACTATTTGCCTTTCTTTCTAATTATGTCTTGTAATTTATGCATCTTTTCCCCACAGGGCATAGAGCAGGGATTCACATATAAGAAATATTCAATAAATAATTTTTTGATAAACAAGTGCTTCACTAAATATAGCCATTCAGTTTTGGGAGTAGGAAAGCGTTATTTATAAGAATGTGATAATTTTTTTATGCTACTGTTTTCACAGATCCATAAGTTGTTTTTTTCCAATTTAATGCAAGGAACCTCTCTTGTCTGCATAACTGTGTTTTCAAAAATCCTTTGTTATAGAGAAAATTTGCAAGAAACTGAATTTACATACAAGTATGACTTGAGCTTTTTTCTTTAGTTCTATTAGCACATAGCCATTTAATTGGTAGTATAGAAATAATTGGGCAACTGTACTGGTAAGTTGAATTTTCTCATTTTTTTAATCTGTAAAATGGGGAATAATTAGAGTTTCTTCTTCTTAGAAATTTGTCCAGTTTAATACAGATTGGTGGCTCTCGACCAGGGTGGGAACTTCCCTCAAGAAGATATTTGGAAATGTCTGAAGACATTTTTGTTGGTCACAACTGGGGGAAGGGGGATTGTATGGGAAGAGGCTGGAGAAACTATTAAACATCCCACAGCGTATTTTATTATTACTTCATATTATTTTAGGAAGGTGTATTTGATCTCTCCAATAAAACCATAAGACATTAGAGTTTAAAAATGACATTACATGTAGAGTGTCTGGGGATAGAAACCTGAACATAATCTAACCAAATAACATTTACTATTGAGTAATAAGCAAAAACTCTTAATAAAGGAAAAATTATGAGGGTATTTTTAAAAGCTCATGGAGAAGTAGAATTAAAAGATAATACAAATCTTTCCATAAACCTTTTGAAGACCCCTTGTATGTAAGGTGCCTATCATTTACATAAACCTCAAAAACATTTCAGTCAGTAGAATAACTGAGTATTAAAGGAATAATAAGTGAATTGCGTGTATTATATATATTATGTTTACTTCTAGGCATTTTTTAAATTTAACCTATGGTCCATGTTCATTTCTACTGGATGCCTGTGGATTCTACTTTATAACAGTGCTACTGAAAGTGTCTCTCAGATAATCCTTGAGAAGCAGAAGATTCCTCTAAGAAATCATGCAACACTGTGCTGAATCATTTCCACTAGCAAACATGCATGCTCTTATTTCTTCCATTAGTAAAAAATTCTTTCTTGTCCTTCTTGGCCTTGCTAGTCACCACCCCATTTCTTTGTTCTCTTTTGCAGCAAATCCTCCTAGAAATGTTATCTGTACTCACAATCTCCAATTCTTCTCCTGCTCTCTCTTAAATGCACTCCAAACAGGCTTTCTCCTACACTATTCTACTGTAACCCTCTAAGTCAAGCTCACATTTCTAAATTCAATGATCATCTCCCAACTTCATCTTTCCTGTCCTTTCAACAGCAGTTTGTCCTGCTCATCATTCCTTCTTCCTCAATGAACTTTTTTTTCACTTGATGTACACGATGCTACAACTTCCTAGTTTTCCTTCAACTTCACTGGTAGTTCCATATCAGTCGTATCTGCTGATGCTCCCTCTTCTTGCTGATTGTTTAATTTTGGCAGGCCTCAGGACTCACCTTTGATCCATCTACCATTTTCCATCCACCATTCCTTTGATGAAGCCATCTAGTCTTATGGTTGTTGAAGATTCTTAAGTATATGTCTCTAGACCAGACCTTTTTCCTGAACTCTCTACTATTAGAGACTACCTGTTTGGCATTGGGTTTGCTGTAGATACTTTTGGTACTGCACCTGTTCCCTTCAGATTCTATCCCCGGGCTTCCAAGTGCCTTGCTTCGGACAGCTCACTCACACCTGAGACTGTCTTAAGAGAACTGTCCTTGAGCTACTGAGCCCCTCTGCCCATAAGCACAGAGTACTGGAAGTGCTTGAGAGTTGACACACCTGTTGGCTCTACCTTAACAATGAATCCAGAGTCTAAACATGTCCTACTATCCTACTGTCACTTTGTTTCTAGAAAATATCATGTCTCAGCTGTGAGCAGCAATAATTCATGAACAGGTTGCCTGTTTCTACCTCATACCTCCTGTATTCTACGTTTATTCTCAAAACAGCAGCCAGAGAGAGGTTATTAAAATTTAAGGCAGATCAAGTCATAAAATTCCAACACCTTGCACAGCTGCCCATATCATTCAGAATAAAAGTAAAAGTCCTTTCAATATCCACAGAACCTATGAGTTCTGCCTCCACTCCACCTCCTTCCCTATCATAGCCCTGACTTCAACTCCTACTTTTCTATTCTTTTATTCTGCTCCAGCCACAAAGGCATCCTTCCTATTCCTTACATAGGTTAGACATACACCCATCCGAGTAATGTCCGCTAATTCCTTCCTCTGCTCAGACCACTCTTACCTGACATTCCCAGGCTAACACCCTCGTACCCTCTGCAAGTCTCAGTGAGACTTATTCCAACCATTATATTTAAGAACTGCATCCTCTCTCCCTAGTCTAGTATTCCTAATCACTATCACTCATCTGTATTTTTTTCTATGGATATCATTTTGTAACACACTACAGAATTGTTTATTTTATTAGACTTTCTACCCTCTCATACCCCTCATTAGAATATGATACAAGAGGGCAGGGGTTGAATAAATGATGGTCTTCATTTGTAAATTAAGTCAAATCATGGCCATACTCTCCTTTCCTACCCTTGACTTCACTCAGACCAGTTATCTCTTGAAAGTTAAAATTTCCTGCCATCCCATTGTGGTTGATCTCTTTGGTCTACCTCTCATACATAATGAAAAACAAATAATTAATGGACCAGGCTGGATAGATTTGACATAATAAACACTTCATTATTTTGTATATTATAGATAATATTTTTTACACAACCATTAACCGATAATGTATGAGTCACATAACCTACCATTATCATGGTAAAAGTTTCAATGAATGTGGATGCCAATAATCAACAAGTATTTACAATATTCTTTTTTCTGAAGGTGGTCGATCCTGATAGTTGTGAGAATGCCAATTACAGATGCAGAGATGATTGAAAAGTGGCACATTTCTGACAGAAACAGTAAATTCTCAATTAATTCTATTCAACTAATATTATCAATCATATTCAACAATACTATTCAAAAAGAAGCATGCAACAAATATTAACTTACACAAACACTACAAGTTGAATTTTAAATTAATTTGTTGAGCTACTAAAAGCCATCCTCTGTCTTCTTACCCTTATTCATCCAGTGAACTCTTACTCATTTTTCAAGTCTTTGCACAGGATTTTTATCCTTCTATAAAGCTTCCTCAGATATCTCTCTGCCATTCCTGGCCATTGGCATAATTAAGAGCTTCTTATTCTACTAATCCTATAATAACCTGGAATTTCTCTTATGACCCTTAATTGAATTGTACGGTTAGTGTTTATTTTCCTGTGTGTCTCCCACAAACTTTCCTCTCCCCTCCAAACAAGACCCTACACTTCTGCTGTAGGCAGGTCCTTAGACTTGTTCATATGTAGCATTAACATCTTGAAAAAAGTAGGCATAATATTTATTGTATGGCTGAGTAAATATATTCTTAGAAATATGTTCTTATTTCTAAGAATCTAGTATATAGATATATGAAATGATGCTGAATTCCAAAATAGTTAGATTAACTTCTGGCAATATGTTAAAGAGATATATTTATTTTTCAAGAACCCAGTGAGTGTTTGGCATCTAGATATTACTCAAGTTTCTTATGCACACAGGCCTTTGCTATTTTGTCTCTAAAATAAATCTTCTCAAGGCCCTGATTTCTCTAGAAAATTTCCCTAGTTGCTTCATCATACACTGCATTGCCATGAGCTGTTTTGGAACGATGGCTAATAGTCTAGAATTCCTCAGTGATTCCTGTAGGACGAATTATGACGGGGCAGCTGGGAACAAGGGACAGGCTTAACTTAAGAGACCCTCTGGTATCTTCTTTATTTGATTAACATAAATGAAAACAGGCTAGTTAAAATCTAACTTAGAATAAAACTGTCATAAATTGATAAGAAATGGTGAAAAAGGCCCTTAAAGCATTTTGTCAGTAATAATCATGGTATAAGATGTATGATTATTATGCACATAGTTGGAAACTATGTATTATAGGAGGCGTATATATTAAGTTTGCAGATTTAGGAATCAAACTGCTAGAATTCTGGTTTCCATTCTCTCATTTACTAGTTGGTACTTTGGGCAAGTCATTTTATCTCTCTGTTCCTGAGATTTCTCATCTGTAAAATGAGAGTGATATAGTACCTACCTCATGCTGTTATGTGAAGATTAAATGACAAGATAATTATAAACTACTATTTCGCTATTATTACAATTATTAAATTAAGTCAAGCATTTCTTTTATTACAATCTAGTTCAAAATACCAACAACTTTGCAGAGTCAAACCATTTCAATCTAATTTCTGAACACTGATACATATTTTATATCTATTTTTAGTGGAGGGGTCATAGTTTCCCATTGCTTTTTCTAAATAATATCTCTCTGTGGAGAAAATTTGGCTCTTTCTCCTCCTTATATCTCTTACCTCGGAATGAGAGAACTTGACAGTTCAATTATCAGAAAAGTTGCTGTCCATTTTCCATTTAACTCCTTTGAGTCACTTGTGTGCTGTTTAGCGTTCCTAAATGTGCTGATGTTCATGTAATGTTTTGGAAATAGAAAACCAAATGATGGCTCTCATGGACAAACTGAGAGCCTGAGAGATGAGGATAAGACAAAAAGGAGAGGTACACTTTCTCAAACTATACGATTCACTTCCTTGATAAATATGGTGCCTTTACGACATTTTTCTCTTTCTCTCTCTTTTTTTAATCATTTGGCAAATATAACTGAGTTGTCACAAAGCTGTTAAATTTGTCTTTTACTCCACTTTTTCCATTTTATCCTCTGGAACACTATTCTTTTTTCTGTGGAATTAATAGCTAGACCAAGTTCTTTCTGAACCTGTACAACCTGTCTATGATTATCACCACTGGAGGTTTTTTCTAGACCATTAAAAAACAGGAAGAAAGAAAAGCAAAATTTATAAGAAGGAGGGAGGAAGGAAAGCAGAGGGAGAGAACATGCTCTATCTGTGATGAGAATCTGAAACAGGTATCAAGTAAGATGGATTACCTGACTCAGTGGTGAGTTAAGGTGAGTAAAATTCTACTAGTAACTCAATGTTTCTTTCCAGAGGGCCATTAACTCTTTCAGGTTAGGAGGATGATGGGTCTGCTTACCCTTTTAGGACGAATTCAAGAATTAAGAATCTATTGTCCTCCAGAATCTAGAGTTCCGTTATTTCACAAGTATTTGTTTAATGTAGACTAAATTCTGCATGAATGTAATGCCATCATATACCTTTGGGAGATAAAAAGATGTCTAAGACAACCACTACTCTTAAGTCACTTGGAAGCATATTGGTCAGGTAACATCACCATTAAGCAATTAAAGGATGCTATATTATGTGGTGAATGCTTTTGGAGGTCAGCACAAGAAGAGGTTAATGCATAGTCGGCATCATCAAAGATGACACACTTTAATTTTGAGACATTGTTTTTAACCATGCATTAAACAACTATTTAGCACCTGCTATATGCAAGACACTGTGTCACATGCTTTATTCATACTGAAGATGTTTAGTCCCTTTCTGTTGCTTATAACAAAATATACAAAACTGGGTAATTTGTAAGAAAACAAAATTTATTGCTTACAGTTTCAGAGGCTCAGAAGTCCAAGTCCAAGGAACACATCTGGTGGTGGCGATAGGGACCCAGGAGTCTCACATTGCAAGATGGTGGATGTAGAGAGAGCAGAGAGAGACAGTTCCTCATTCACTGTCCTTTTAAAGCCCTCAAAACCATGCCCATAACCACCATTTTTAATCCATTCACTCCTGCATGGCCCTACAATCCAATTACCTCTTCAAGGTCCCACCTTTCAATTACCATAATAGGATTTCCCACCCTCAACAGTTGCAGTGAGTATTCAGCTTCAGTGAGATTGGGGGTGGGGGTGCACCCAGTCTACAGCAACAAGTGTTCTCTTTTACCATTGTCCATGGTGTTCTGTTTAGGACCATGGGGAAAACTGGCTGAGGTTTTAATCCCAGTCCCACCATTTACAAACTGTGCTTCCCTGGATCCATTACTAAAGCTTTCTGGAATGCAGATTCCAAATTTGTAAACATGCCTCATAGAGTTTTTTGTGAGGACTAATAATGTATATAAGAGATAAGGTATATAAATTGATGAGCCCAATGTTTAAAACGTGGCTTTTAACAAATGGCTAGTGATAATAGTAACAAAGATGATGATGACAGTGATGTTAATCATAAGAGACAACACTGTGTAGTAGTTAGAGAATGAAACTTGGACCTGGACTGGTTGGTGAAAAATCTAATTCTGTTACTTTCTAGCTACATCACCTTGAGGAAGTTACTTATCCTCTCTGTACCTCACTTTACACATCTATAAAATGAAAGTAGTTGTATTTTTCACCTCCTGGGATTTTTATGAAGACTACAATTTTAAACTTGTTAAAGATTTAAAATAGTATGTTGCTCATATTAATCACTTTAAAATATTTGTTGAATAAAAAATGAAATTGACAGCTATTATTTCACTGAGCTCTAAGTCCCATGAGAGTGGTATCCCATATATATTTTGCTATATCTCCTGCATTTAGAAGAAGAGTTCATGGCACTTACAAGACACTCTATAAATATTTGTTCAATGATGAGAATAATTACTATGCATCTCATGCTAGACAGTTTTTATTATAAATATTTTGATAGATGCATGAATAAATGTTGCAAGTGTGGTCAGAATGACACCCTACCTGAATTGTCTACATTTGCAAGCATTGTTTTTGAGTGTTTTGTATGAGAAATCACTTAAAACCATCACGTGATTTCTTGTTGCACTAAATGCTCTTTGCCGCCTCCTTGGCATTCAGTAAACCACAGCACGTGCACATTTACACCTCTCCATGTCCAGAAATAAATGGTTAACAGTTGATAAATAGATAAATTTAAAATAATGATATTATCAAGTTCATGTATTTTCTTGATTCCAATTAATTAAATTTTTATATCTTGTTATAACAAATAATCATTGATTCTATAAAACTGTTTCAACATTGAGGATTTGAATAAAAGCAACTTATGACCAGTCCAGAGTATGAACTTTAGAAAGTGTAATGCCTATCATGTGTCTTTTATTTACAGTAAGAAATATATATTTTTTTTTCATTTTTTTAATTATCTAGAAATCTCCACTGTTCTCAATTATTTCTGGTTATTTATTGAGAGTTGAGCCGGTAGAGGAGGAGACATACAAATTTATATGGTCCTTTTCTCCACTTGAGTACAACATGTCTTCAAGATCGAGGGCGTGATAGGAACCATGGCCAAATAGAACTTACAAACCTTAACAATCAAACTAATCCTTCTTAGTGAGGGGAGAAAATACAAAACACGAACTGATACTTGACAGAGAAAGCCTGGATCAGAAGATGAACAGGCCGTAAAGTGAAGACATCTGTGTGTTCTATTGATTCCGTCAGTTGGTTTTACTTTTAGACTTTGAGAAATAAGGCAGAGATAGGGGCTGTGGTCTCTCTCCTACATTGTATTTTAGTTTAAATGGAGAGCTCCATATTAAGGATATCCTTTGGAAAACAGGTAAGCATTCTCAACCCTCCAAGAGTAGCTTTATATGTTTTGCTCACCCATTCATCCCCAGTGCTTGGAACAGTTTCTGATACATAAGAGGGACTTGTTAATAATTTGTCAAATGTCTCAAGTCTTTCTTATGAAGATTTCCTAGAATTGAGATTTTTAACAAATAAATAGATCGACCAATTATTTGTGCTTTTCCCATTTGCCTTAGTATCCTCTCTGTATCTTTTTTTAAAATATGCACCATTTAAGAGTAAGATTAAGGTGGCATTGTTGGGAAAATATAGGAAAATATATGAAAGATGTTCAGAATCTTGCCGAGTATTTAATGTAAATATGCACATGCGCCTAGATGTTCCTTGGCTATTGACTAATGTAATTGCACATGTGCATCCAGGTGTCCTGGGTTATGGACTTAAGTATAAATGACGAGTGGCTCTGATCCACAGAGCCCCCCCCCCCACCGGGATTCTCTCAGGGGGGAAGGGGGGCCACAAGGGCGCTACTGCTGCTGGAGGCTGTTGCTGCCATTGTCCCTGGGACCCTCCAAGAGGTCGCTGCCACTGCTGCTGGATCTGCTTTAAGCTGCTGCTGAGGACTGAGCTCGTGTCATCTGCCAGTGGCTCCTGGGATCTTTCCCAATGACCTAGTATGGACCTGCGTGTGAGGGGTCTATGACCCAGCCAGGTATGTGAGGGGTCTGGTGACCCAGTCTGTACAATGGGTTTGAAGGTCCTGAGCCCTAGCCCTGACAATACAAGTGGAAACTTAGTGTAACAAAAATAATGAAATGTTTTGGCTTTAGTTATGAATTGCTTTAACAGTACTATTGCCTAGGCATACAATTAGCATAGCTATTGCTGTAGCTTTACAGGCATCATGACTTTACCTCTCAATACTTCAGTGTGTATTATTAAAAATAAGAACATTCTATAACACAATCACTGTGGAATTAGTAAAGTGAGAATTTAACATTAATACAATATATCCTCTAATCCACAGTCTATATTCAAATTCTTTAATTGTTCCAGTAGTATTCTTTGTAGGATCCAGTCCAGGGTCTCACTGTATTCAGTTTCATTGGACTTTAATCTCATTTAGTCTGGAACAGTTGTTCAGTCTTTCTTTGTATTTCCTGATCTTGACATTTTTGAAGAATGAAGGTCAATTATTTTGTATAATGTCCCTTGATTTGGGTTTATCTGATACTGCCTCCTGATAGGATTAAAGTCATGCATTTTGGAGGAGGGGGACAGGAATGCCACAGGTGTCAGATGATGTCCTCAGTGCATATCGTCAGAGAGCACTTGATATTGGCTTGCTCCGTTACTGGTGAGTTTAATTTTAGTCACTTCGTTAAGGTGGTGTCCAACTGTTTTCTCCATTACATAGTCACTCTTCCCCTTTGTAGTCAATCTGTAATTTGTGAGGAGATACTCTGAGACTGTTTATTTTTATTATTATTATTATTTTTTTTGTCTTTTTGTCTTTTTGTCTTTTTTCGTGTCCGGCAACGGATCACAACCCTCAGTGTCGCGCCCGTACCGGACCAGGACCGGCAACGGGATCGCAACCCTCGGCGCTGCGCCTGCACCTCGCTCAGCCAGTGAGCGGGAACCGGTCTGTATGTGGGATCCGAACCCTCGGCGGGAGCGCCACCGTGCTCCCAAGCGGCGCCCTCTCTGTAGCAGTGCGCCACCGGGCTGGCCCTCTCTGAGACTGTTTAAACATCCTCTTTCTCATGAAACTTTAACTTACTGGGTGTAGCATCCCTCTATGACTTTCCAACTCTATCACTTTTTTTCCCTAAGTTATTGGTTGATTGTAAGCAGAATTTTAAAGAGATATTTTCAAATAGAAGGTATAGCTATGTATAATGGGGGGAAGAAAAGAAGCCATGTTAAAGATAAGTGAAGGGACTGACAGATTACAGCCACAGAAATTGGGAAAAGGAGCATCGTTTTAACTCTGGGGCAATTTTTTTTTTCCTTTTTTTTTGTCTTTTTTCGTGGCCGGCAACAGATCGCAACCCTCAGTGTTGCGCCCGTACCGGACCGGGACCGGCAACGGGATCGCAACCCTCGGCGTTGCCCCCACACCTCGCTCAGCCAGTGAGCGGCCGGGACCGGCAACAGGATCGCAACCCTCGGCGTTGCCCCTGCACCTCGCTCAGCCAGTGAGCGGGAACCGGTCTGTATGTGGGATCCGAACCCTCGGCGGGAGCGCCACTGCACTTCCCAAGCGGTGCACTATCACAGTGCGCCACCGGGCCGGCCCATAAGGGGGGCAATTTTTCTTCTTCAGAGTTGACATCCTTTCCTTGTAGCTGCAGCACTGAATTCTGAATCAGCTGGGGCTGGGTAGTTCTTCATGTATTATGGAAGAGTTACCAAATGAGTACTGGCTCTTGATTTCTTTCTTCAAAAACAGTATAATAATATTGGCCTTCCTTTACTTCACAAGGATCTTTTGAGTAAAGAAGAGGTCAATATTATGATAGATATTTGAGCTCCTTGATGAAAGGGAATTTATAAAACCCAGGTAAAATTATTAGTCCTTATTATGTCTTTAAATATTCTTCCTATTGCTCAGGGTAGTCTGTCCCCGACTCTTCATTCTACATTAGGCACCACTGCCAACTCCCATGACCTGATTTTTGGGACATGTAACAGCTCTTGCCAAGAGAGTTTGACACACATGAAGCATCCTACAATCCTCACGTCTTCCTTATTCACACTTTCTCTTTGAAAACATTTCTGATTGATGCTCAAGGCATCTATTTCATAATCTTAATTTCAATTTGCCTCACCCGTAGGTGGGACTCTCTCCTGCTGATTTTGCAAAAGTGTAAGTTCTCCTATTTGCAACTAGATTGGAAAGGGTATTGAGACAGGAGGTAAAACTGGCAGAGTGACTCCCCACTGGGACTAACAGCTCAGTCTCTAAGTACTATCTAAGCAGGGTTCACCACGAACTCAGGCAGCAGGAACAGAGTCTGCACTTGGGGATTTTCTCAGCTGATTTTTCTCCAGAGAAGATACAGAGAGCACAGATATAGAACACTGTGGCGCTGTTCTGGAATACCCTTTGTATTTAATGGGAGAAATAGCCATGCTACAAAGCACCTCGAAAAACAGTTATTTACCCCTACACATTTAACTGGTGAGATCAGCCTGTTTCTGGTCATCCTTTGTGAAACACACAAGAGGAGTGACACATTGCCATTCTCTCACCTACATAGAGGCCCACATCCCTTACTCAATCCCACTCTGGTTAATCCTCTTAATACCTCTGCAATATGGATTGCCTGCACCCAGTTGCAGGACAATTCTTGCAATTGGTTCTTATCTCAGCAGGAAGCGTATAAGAAGCTTCATGGCTAAGCCAGAAATTGTCTTATGTGCTCCAGCAGCTCATTTGTATGATGTAACTGAATGGCCTGGTTTGATTCCTGATGGCTTATGTTCACATGGGTCCCTGGCTCCCTCCCAAGTCATCTAGGTATAATCGATTCTGCCATAACTATAGACACACTAGGTCTCAAAGATTTTTATTTGTTTCAACTTTCCCTTGACAGTCTGAGCTCTGGTTTCTCATGCTTACTTGTTGTGGCCAATGGTTCCAGTGCAGGAAAAGTAGGAAAGCTTTGTTAAAAGAAACTGGAAATGGAAGCCTTAAAAAAGCACTCTGATTCACACTTGGGTGACTGCTATCAGCCCTTCCCATCAGAGAGTTCTTTGGGCAACTCTGGGATATTCAGCCGGTCCTGTAAAAACAGGCATTTTGAGAATCTGTGATTCTTGTGCTGAGCATTTATCAGTATAATATATTTAACAAACTAATTCTACATCATTTTTTATTTTGACATAGCTAATATCAGTGGTCTCCAGAACAAGCTAATGACTTAAATAGTCCCTTCTGTTTCTAGTTAAATCCTGTGGAAAACACAAACTGAAGAAGTGATATATGAAGATATGATATCTTAGTTCATATTAAAAACAATCATACATAAGGATTGATTAATTCAAATGGAAATGAAACAGACTATCTGGACTTAAAGTTTTGTTTTTTCCCCCCTAGTTTCTGATCTAATGACTTTAGATGTGAAGATAACAAGAAAAACACGACCTTGGAAAAAGGTGTACTTTGTTTTAAGATTGCTATATTAACATTGCCATTGCAACTAACTCACTCCTGATATTGCGATATGGGTGAGTTGTCATTTAACCTTACTTTTCCTTGATGGAAGAGTTGGGAGACACGGTGAAATTTTATTTAGAAATATCTAAATTTCTCAGGAGTACATGGGATTTGACCACCTGCACAGAGATGGTTTGAGCGGAGTGTGTGTAAGTTACATACTAATCTATGCGTATGTCATAAAATCAAAAGCGGCAAAACAGGGCTTTAGGTATAGGCCCAAAGACTTCAGTCACAGAGTGACTCTGAGTCTCTCTTTAGGACATTTAATATACTTAATATACTTTCTTGAATTTTAATCACTGTTGAAATTCTCTGATATTCTCAATTAGTTCTCTTGAATTCTAAGATCTATCAGATCCTTTGGTTTGCTAGATGAAAAGTTTCAAATCTTCCCTCGTAACCATTGTAGTTTTTAAAAGGTTTTTTATAAGTAAAGGGTAATAGCATTTTTTTATTATGACAAAGGTAAAGCCATAGGTAAAGCTAAAGAGTGCAATATAAAGTTATGCACAACTTCAGGAAGATTCAGACATTCTTATGTGTTGATGATAAATTGCCCAGTTTGAAGGACATTTTATTTTAAATGGTTGTGCAACATAGGCCATTCTGCAGGAAGAGATGGATTGTGGACTTTTACTGCAATCTTCTTCTTGCTTCCCCATTAGACACACATACACATATTAACGAGAGGTTGTCTTTCCAAAATGTGGCCATTTTTAACGTTTTGAAAAGTTTCTGAACCAAACACAATGCAGTTGAATGCTTGACATGTTTGGAGAGACTTACAGAAGTGTTTCCTGTTATCCCCACACAATTTAATGGATGAAATGAGAGATCACCTAAAGATTTTTCCCAATCCAAGGACAGAAGAGATGATGAAGAAAAACAAAATAAATGTTAAACCTTTTAAATGCTAGATCTTTTGCATGTTAGTGATTTAGCATGGCATGTAGGTACGTAGAAAAGAAGAAAGGGTAGGATATTTGCCTATATCTTTCCACGTACTATGCATACACATGTAAAAATGATTTGCCTGTTTTAGCTAAAAACGCAATCATTTCATTCTAATTGGGGATCTAGCTGCACAATCTCTCCACATTTAATTCGCTTTGAAAAATGTATACTATGTGAATTCTCCAGAAGGCAATTGCTTCTCCCCAAAACACGTTCTACTTCTTTTAAAGCCTCTGGTAAAATTTTTATCTAAGCCATCAGATTTAGCAATTTGTAACTGATCTAATCTCTCCACAAAATCCTTGCTTACTGAAATTGCACCCAACAGCTCCTTGCTATAAACCTTTCAGTTCACATAAAACTGAATGACAACCTACGTCTCTCTTTTTTTATCATCTCTAATATTTTTCTTTTAACCTTCCCCCCACCATAGAAAAACCTAATAAGAAACCATAAATCACTTCAGCAATCGCCAATTATTACATTAGGAAATAGGTAATTATTTAGAACCACAAGATCAGCCATCATCAGATAAATTTAAGTAATTAGACAGTTCTTTTTTATATGCTTTCCAACAGAATACTAAAGTTTTTAGAGGTTTATAAGTAAGTGCCATTGTCTTAAGGATGCTTCCTTTTATTCATTCATTCTTTAATTCATTCACTCATTCTCCAAATAATGATTATCTTCTATGTACCAAATATGGTTTTTGATGTAGAGAACAGAGCAGTGAACCAAAATAGGCACATAATCAATAATTGTTTGATCTAAACATATTTGGGAAAAATACTTTTCCTGGTCTTCAGTAGTAATCACTGGCTTGTCTAGAATTGTGTCCGACATAGATTAGATGTTCAACTAATATATGTTTAATGATGAAATCTGTTGATAGTGAGATAAAATCCTTGATCTTTTAGATTTATAAATTCCACTTATTACAGTTTCTTGAGTCCTATATTAAGCTCATAACAAAGGTCTTTATTCATTATAAGCCCAAATTCTCACCAGTACCTAAACTACTTTCTGGCAATAAGTATGTTTGGGAGATTCACCATTTTGGAGGTCCATTGAGTTCTATAGAATTTACTATTATATCTGGGTTCTACATCAATCCCTATAAATGCCTAACCTAATGGGCAGAAACTATGGAAGCTGTGGGATTGGGCCCTAAGAACCCAGGTGATTCCTAATTTTAAATAAGGTTAATCCCATTAAACTAGAAAAATTTGCTCAATTTGTAAATTATTTGAGGTCTTGCCATGCCCTGGAACAATTGGGCTTAAATGCTGGAAAATGAAAGAACACCCTGAAAAGAAAAGTAGGTATTCCTCACTTTTTTGTGTCCCATAGCACTTTGCACAGAGAATGCATTTTATGGCTACCTGTGGAGCATGTGGTTGGTTGACTGATTAGATCAATTATTTTTTTCTAGGAGAGCAGATGGGAGTACTGAAAAGTGTGAAATCAGTCCCTGCCTTGAGATCTCCAAACATCAATTGCAATGCTGTGACATTAGCACATGCGATACCAAAAGAGAGTCTGTTTTATTTGGAATTGTTATGTAGTGATCCCCACTTTGCTCCTGTTCTACCCAACTGCAAGAAAACTTGTAGTTCTCCATGTATGAGAAGGCTGGCTTACTTCTGCTCTACATTTTGATTTTCCCTGAAGATGTAGCTCTTTTAAGACCTAGCTTAAGGTAGGGACAGTTGCCTCCTATTAGACTCTAAATATTAGATGGGTGCAGAGATTGGATTTCTGTCCCTCTTGCCCTGAAGTTAAAGTTTTCCTGAATTATTAACATGTGCCCTCAGTGTGCCTTTTATTCTTCTGGGTTACTGCTCTAAGATTCTGGCTTTGGTGTTTCTTAACTAATCCGATGTCTCTCTTATGTTCTTAAAGAAAATTAAAAAAAAAAAAAAATCCAGCATCTTTTCTGCTTTCAGCAAAAGGATTTTTATGAATAACCTAACCTGACCTATTCCCAGAAACAGAAGTTGCAACCATCAGTAGTTTTTTCTTAATGAATTTCTTCTGGATTATTTTTTTTCTGACATAATCAGCATGATAATTACCCCAGGATGCTCTAAGTAGAGAAATTCTACCTTGGAATTGGTTCATGCTCTAAATTCTATATCCTCATCTCTTGCAAAAAATGCATAACAAACTATAAATTTGCTAATTTTCTTTATATATTTATAGTTTATTAGCATATATAAAATATGCTAAGATATTTTGCTGTAACATTGACAAAGTTTTGATTCTTTGTTATTATTGTCCTTACTTTTCTGCCATGGGCTGAAGAGATTTTAGCAAATTAATCCCCATGACATCAGCTAGATTTTGAGTGTTTAAAGCAAAATCTTCCTTAAATATGAAGGGTCTTCAAAAAGTTCATGGAATGATTTATATTTTCTTTTAATTCAAGTTTTCCATGAACTCTTTGAAGTACCCTCATAGTTCCTTCCTCTTTCTTTTCAGAGTACTTCATGGTACTCTTCTCCATTCTGAATTAGCAGCATCTTTGAATTATTTGCATTTCCCCAAATTCATCATATTATAATGGCACTGTTGGTAAAGTACAATGTCATTTAATTAATCCCTCACTTCCAGAATAAATTTTACTTCATCACATTTATCTACTCAACTCCTATTTATTTATTTATATGTTGGACACAATACTAGACATTGAGAAGTAGACTAGATCCAAAAAAATTGTTGCACAGTTGTACTCCTTCAACTGTCTCCTTAAGGGAGTGTCATTTATACTATTTTTGAGAAGAATCTATAGAGGGATAGCTAATGTGTTATCTTCAACATGATTTCCCTTTTATATGACACTCCCTAATAATTTTCCAAAATTGGTAAATTGCGGACAACTGAGTCAATTGTCTCTGAGTTCTTTTTTAAATGATTCGTGGAGATAGTTATCTCAAATGGAAAATATGAATAAATTATATTTCATTTATTCATATTAAAGATCCCTTAAGAATACCTCTACTTTAATGAAAGGCACCAGTGTTAACATTTTTTTGGAACATATTTAATCAAGCAGTAGTTGAGTTGATTTATCTCTTTCATAAAATTCAATGTTTTGTTTTACGTATTCTTTAGCCTTAAAACTTCTTTTATTTAACTGTAATGTATCAGTGTATCAGTTGAGATACAAATAGAGATATTGTTATAGACAATACAGCATAAAAAATAAGATCCAATTTTTTCCTGCGTATATTGAAAAGGCTAAGATGAAAACCAATAGGTTGGGTTGAGTAACCTGGGATATAGTAAGAACTTGAATGTAGTTGCAAAGCTCTACCCCATGTTATTTTATTGGTCTCAAGTTATTCATCTTTCTAAATGTGTAAGAACCATGTGTTATGCACTAAGTATTTATATGAGAACACATTAATTCAGTATGTTCTTTAAAAGTTACTCTTAAGATTTCTTTCTACATTGACATTTCAGTCTTGATTAGAGCATAAAAAGTGTATATCTAGGAAAATTATACTTATTTCTACCAGACAGAAATTTTCCTTACTTTTTGAAATAATAAATTATTTTAAACTATTATAGAAATGGAGCAAGCAAAATTTTAGATACTTAAGTCTTCCTATGTTAACCCAAATTTAGAGCTAAGAATAAATTATCCCTTGTAGAAAATTCCTCTGAAAATCGTAGTTTGGATCTCATTCGATCATGACATTAAGTTTGAAACTTAAAAATTCTACATCATTTCTCATTTTTTAAAACACTTCACAAAAGCATTAACTAATTTATCAAATTAGATAATGATTCTGTTATGAAGTGAATATTATATGGAATCATTTGCTGCAGAGTATCAACATGGTATATGTTTATGTCACTTTTGAGGTAGTGATTATAGCTATGTGCAGTAAAGTATTTATTACCTTATCTAATTAATACACATTTTGGCATGTCAGGGTTTGTGGGTAATTATGGTTTTCTATTGCGGTAATAATTTGTATGATTTATGAAGCCTATGAAACAACACTGTGAGCCAAAAAGCTGTCTGGAATAATTACAGTTAAGCAGCATGATCAACAGGTATGCCCAGCCAAGGGAACACAGCCCTGGGGAGAGAGCCTCAAACAAGCACAAGCAATCTGAGGTGTTCACTTCTCTGCCTGCTTTTTCTCACCTAAAAGAAAAGAAAAAGAAAAGAAAAGGAAAAAAAAAAAAAAAAAAAGGAAAAAAAAAAAAAAAAAAAGGAAAAAAAAAAAAAAAAAAAGGAAAAAAAAAAAAAAAAAAAGGAAAAAAAAAAAAAAAAAAAGGAAAAAAAAAAAAAAAAAAAAAAAAAAAAAAAAAAAAAAAAAAAAAAGGCCCACCCACTGTTCTCAGCTGTATTAACAAAGAACCGATTGCTCAAGTTATATGTGGTTATTTTCCAAAGGTTCATTTGCTGGTGTGGAAGACTTCATAAAATAAATAAATAAATAAATAAATAAAAAACTATCACAGACCAAATAAATTTGCTGTTTTTTCAAGGAAGATTGAATGTAGACACAATTAGTTTGTTTTAAGAATGCCAGTGCACTCCATGGCTACTAAAAACTCTTAAATATTCTATGAATTCATCGTACTCCAGATAGGAATAGAGCACTCTGCCCCTCAATCTGTCATTCCAATAGGCTCTGACTCTGGTTTCCTTCAGGGACCAGGACAACCTGGATTAATTGTTCTTGTAGGAATAGGGAAAGCAGTTTGTTTCCCAAGAAGCTTTGCTTACGTTCAGGAATTGATTATCACAGAAACTTGAAAGAGAGTTGGCATAGAGCCCAACTATCATTGTGCATACTTACATAATAATTTTTAGGAAGTTGATGGGTTGTTGGAGAAGATAATACAGGTTATTCTTTATCAAACACTTTTTTTTTTTTTTTTTTTTTTGCTAAGTCTATTTTGACCTTCCCATCAGTCATTTTCTTTTGCTTCATGTTAATGTCCTCAAGGTATGTAATGTTTTAATTGGCATTCAACACATACACTGAGCAGGAGATCCTATCTCACATAAAGAAGCAGCTGGTAAATTTCTGCAAACTGTTCTCAATATGTGGGAAGTTCTTAAATTAATTTGATCTTTCTCAGGGAGACTAATACATTTATATCCTGTCGAAGTATATTGAATTTTTAGTTATTAACTCCAGGTAGAGCCCAGTTCTTACTATATATTTTTTTAAAATTGAAGACTAAAAGATAACGTCAGATAATACTGACCGTTGAAAGCAGTGTCATAGAATATTTCACTTTAAAATTAATGCTAAATTGTAGAGTCAGTAATTGAGAGCATAATGGATACTTTTGGATAAGTTGAAAATTTATACTGCAAGAGAATAGCAAGAGCTCTACAAATGGTCTGGAATGAAAATAGAGATTTCTCCTGACTCATTCAACTAAGCAGCCACCTTTTTTGACCTCAACTTTATCAAGGATTTGTTTTAAGGTGAGTCAAAGAAAAGAGAAGAAACACAAAAGATAGATCAAGGATACAAATTGGTACTGAGGAGACCATAGCTCATGCCACCCAAACCCTTGTTACCACACTGACATTGAACTGTCAAGACTTCTCTTGCAGTGGGTTAAAGGTCATTTAAAATGAAAAATCCTTCCCTTTGACTTTCAAAATATTTGTGAGAGGAGAAAAAAGTGGAAAAAAAAAGAGAGCTCATCTCAAAGGAAGTTTCATCATTCCAAACAATAGGCTACTTTTGGTGGAAATTGTGCGAATTTTTAGGAGGACTCATACATTACAAAAGAATAAGCTTACTACTTGAGTTCTGAAGCTACATTTAGGGTCATTCTTTTTTAGCAGGCACAATAGGGTCATTTTATTTTACCATTTTCAGGTCAAATGGTAACTCTAGAAAAAGAAAATGTCTGTTTTTAAAATCATTTAAAGTAGAATTTTATAGGCAGATTTTCAAGTAATAATGTCAAGTCTGTCACAGGACTTGGCATGCAGACAGCGTCCAAGATTATTAGTTCTTTCCCCTCCTCATCTCTCTTCTGATACCCATGCTTGTCTCCTTCTTCCACCCCACAAACACATATATACTTCCTACAAAAAACAATGGTCCCCAAGTAGGTTAACCCCCTTCAGGAAAACAAACAAAAAAGGTAAAGTGAAGTTCAGAAACCTAAAGGTCAAAGAGCAGAGTGAAACCACAAGCTATGTCAGAGTGTAAGGGGAGATAAGTGTAGAGTGAAAATATATCCTTAATCCTCATGATTATCACTTTATCTTAAAGTTTGCTGCTCTTTAGGGATTAGGGCAAACTGTGGTAGAACTGAGGTAGGAATCATATGTGTAGTAAGGATGGAAAACACATACATATTACACATAGAAGCAAACATAGTGTTACATATATTTAATCCTGTATGAGCTATTAGTCATACGGCTACTACTTACAGACTTCTTAAATTACTGTCTAGTGCTCCTAACTAAAATTATGCATTAGAAATAGTTTAACATCTTCAAAAGCTTTTGCTCTCATTTTCAGACGTCACTCATCTCTTTCCCTTGTTTTGTAACCATCAGCTTATTGGTCAATTTCTGGTCAATTTCTATCACTTTAATATTTGCCACTTATTGACTATTAATGTTACTGCTCAAATATTTTATTTTATAAGAGTTTAAATTAAGGCTTTGTATGGCAGTTTTCTTTTTAAAATTTTAGAGTGCTTGCACAACGTATTTGTTAATTGTAACACATTGCAAACATAAAAATGACTATTAAAAATATTGAAGCTATTGATGTTATCTTCCAGAATTATTTATATGTGGCCAAGTCTCGTTCACCTTTTTCAGTTTTTACCCCCATCATCAGTTTCCTGTTAAATTGCCTTCCCAGTAGTGTCATTATAGGCTCTTATTTGCTCTTGACAAAGGGAATTAAACAAAGCTGAGCATGAGCACTGTCTGCATGTAGTGTCTGTAGACAACAGGGTTCTGTTGTTCTTCATTAAACAGTATCCAACACAGGAGTGTTGCTGGGAATTACACTGCTTCTTCTTTCCAGGAACTTTCTTCTTTTACCTCTACAGTCAAAGGTTCTTTTTTCATTTTCTGTGGCCCCAGTAGCTTCTTTCAGAAGGAATAGAAAGACATAAAAAACTCTTAGTGTATCTTCTGGAATTTTTCTTCAGTTTGCGAGGGCATTATTCTCTGAAGGAGAACTTCCTTGCTCTGAAGATGCAACATCTTTTGACATTAATTATTCTCATTGCTCACTTTCTGGCAGTGACCCTCCAAAAACAAGAAAAAGATGCAGACCTGAACTGGTCTCCTGCCAAGTCAACAAACCAATTTTGCAAGTGAGGTGACTCATCACCACATTGCTTGCAGGCCAATTTATCTTAGAGTTTCTTAATTTTTTATTTTCTATCAGTTGGCCAGAGGTTAGGGATCTGTTGGGATCTAATTTGAGTCTTTCTAAATTTCAGCAAACTTATTTCCATGTATCATCACAGTATCGTTTAGGAATTGACTTTGAATTTTTTCCTGAGATATGTTCTCTACCTCCTGACCATACAGGAGAAATATCTAGACTGCAAAGCATTACATATAACAAGTAATTTTGGTTCTTTAAAATTCTTACTCAGTTTACTTCAATGTACTGAAGTTAAATTCATCTGATATTCCTCGCGTATTGTTAATTTACCAAATTAAATTATTAATTCAACTGTGATGTATTCTGCTTGCTTGCTGTCAAAATTTACTCACTGAGTGCTTCTATGTCATTTAATATTGTAGGGTGCCTAAACATGCATAATGAAGTAGGTAATTATGATGATTGGACAATTCAAAGATATTAAAACACCTACTCAATAATTTTAATGTGCTCCATCAAACTTTTATTTGGGAATTTTTTTTTGAAAAATCTTAATTATACAGTTAATCGGAATGCATTTTTATCTCTCTTTGGTACGTAACACACTAAGTAACATTAGAAGTTGGACACAGTATACCTTGGAAAAACATCTTTTAAAGTAAAACAAGAAATTTTCAAATCTTAAGATGTGAAAAATGGTACACTTGCCTTGTAAAACAGTTTAGCGGTTTCTTAAACATAGACTTACAATATATCCCAGCCATTCCAGTCTTAGGTATTTACCCCCAAGACATGAAAGTATATGTCCTAACAAAGACTTGTGCATGAATATTCATAGAAGCTTTATTTGTAATAGCCCAAATGGAAACAATGTAATTGTCCATTGGCAGAAGAATGTGTAAACAAATTGTGGTATATCCATTCAGTTGAATACTACTTAGTGATAAAAATATGAACTATTGATACATACAACATTGGAGAATCTCAGAATAATTATACTGAGTGAAAGAAAATGCAAACTAATTTGTAATGACAGCAAGCAAATCAGTAGTTGTTGGGTGATGGGGGTAGAGTAGTGTTAGGAGAGTTTACAAAGTGGCAGGAGGAAATTTTTGAGCCCTGGAAGAATCCATAAATGATTTTGGTGATGGTTTCATGGGGGTATATATTATTTAAGGTGGACATAGGAAGGTTATTAACCTTAAATATAGGGAGGTTATTGTATGTCAATATTATTTCAATAAAGCTGTTTTAAATTGGTAAACAGAAAGAATATGTATTACCTATATCCTTTTATCAATAAGTAAGTTTTTAGGAAATTCAGATTTGAAGGTTCATTTAATATTCTGGGACCTCAGAGAGTCTTATGCCTTCCTTAATGACAAAATTACCTGGAGATTTCCCATTCTGAGCCCTTCCTCATCATGGCAAAGGGAGCAGGGAGGACACATGCACTTAAATTCTGATGAATACTTTTATGGAGGAAAATGGGGATAGGAATGAAGCCTCTTTTTTTGCTATCTTGTAGATTCAGCTATTCATTTATTTACCCATTCATCCAACACGTGTTATTGAGTGCCCACTGTGTGTCAAATATTGCATTGTCTGGAGGGATAGAAATACAACAAAAACAGATGCTACCCTCCTGGGGCTTACATTGTAGACAAGAAAGAAAGATATAATTGGTTGCCAAATAAATGTATAATTACACTTTAACAAAACTTATTCAGGAGAGCTTCATAATGATATGAAAGGCTATAATTCAGTGATTTTAGTTACTTAGGATAATTTAGAAACAGCGATGATAAGGCATCTCAGGAATTATCAGTTACATTTTTATATGTTATATGAGTAAAAAAAATATACTACATGTTATACACTATGTATAATATTTTATCACATATTATTATTATATAGCACAATTTTCTGCTCAAAAAATCAGCTTAACTAACATTTGTACCTAGTGGTGTAGTCTAGGGGTTATGAGTGGACTTTGAAGAAGGTCTCTTTGTTTTTTATTTCCAGCTCTACAGTTTGTTAGCAATGGGACCTTGGGAGAATTGCTTTACTCTATTAAGCCTTGGTAAACTCATTTGTGAAAGAAGGATAAAATGAGTAGGGTCTTAAGAGAACACATAGTAACATTGATTAAACACTAGCTGTTATTATTGCTAGTAGGGTAAAGATCAACATCATATCTACAGAGAGTAGATGTACCTATTCTCCACAAAGATGGTGTTTCAATTCTATATGGTCACACCATGTTAATGAATACAGTGCGTTTTACATATGACCTTGGGAAAGCTAAGGGCTGTCAATCAGAACAGAAAAGAAGTGATGGCAGACCCAGGATAATCAAATTTGATACAGAAAACTGTGTTCACATAACTTTTTCATGCATGCTCTAGTCACAGACTTGGGCTTACACAAAAATTAAAGAAGAAAACAAGACAAAAAAGTGCCATGACTTAAGTAGGCAGCAGTAACATCTAAAACAAGGTGTAGTCTTAGGAAAGAGACAGACATATCCACAAGTAATGCAAGGGAAAAGTCCAAATTCTGTTGGCATGGCATGGCATGGCGGGAAACAAGCATGGCGGAAAAGTCAATGATCTAACTGCTGGACCCTCTTGTTTTCTTG
The DNA here is from genome assembly GCF_000696425.1 of Galeopterus variegatus. Classification (NCBI taxonomy): domain Eukaryota; kingdom Metazoa; phylum Chordata; class Mammalia; order Dermoptera; family Cynocephalidae; genus Galeopterus; species Galeopterus variegatus. Next base: position 107,753 of record NW_007730338.1, on the reverse strand, counting down.
TGTATGGGAAGAGGTATTGATTCAGGGACAGTCATAAGAGCAATATGATTTTCAAGCTACCATGAGTGCCCTGGAATATGTCCTTAATCATATATTTATGAAGAAAAGGAGGTAAGTGCAGTATTGATAGGATGAAAGAAAATAGGAAATTTACACTTTATCTAAGCTATCCAAGCAGATGGGATTAAGTCTGGGATTAAGTTTTTTAATATGGACAATATTTTTATATGGGTCCTGCATATTCATTTATTCATTCTTTCACTGAGCATTGTAAGTGCCTTATTATGCACCAGGTCCTATTTGAGAAGCTGGGCTACATGGAGCTTATCTTCTAGTAAGACATGGCAGGACTAGTAGACAAGCCTATGCTCTAATATAGCCTTTGGAGACCAGTTTGAATGATTATTTAATTTCAATTTTACATAAAAATGTATTCAACCCCTACTCTCTTTCAGACACTATTTTCAGGATATAGAAGTGAACTAGACAATATTGTCTCTAGCTTCATGGAGATAATTTAGTAAGAAAGAGCCACATTGGACAAGTGATCATAAGTCTGATCAGTGTTCCACAGTTGCAAGTACATGATGCTGTGGGAACATAGAGCCAGGAGATGTCCCTGATCCTGAGGTCAAGGAAATGCTCAGTGAGGAATGGACTTTACTCAGAGAGAAGACTTGAAGGATGACGCCAATACACAATGATGGTTAGTTTCATAACTAACTCTCATTTAATACTTATCAATCTTGTTCTCTTTGGTTCAGTCGCCTGTAATACTTGTATTTGTGAATGTTTCTTCTACAGTCAAAGGATCCCTGGTTCCTTTTCATGGTGATCACAACGAAACATTCACCCTCATATTTTTCCTCTACAGTGCTTGGCTCTGTATATGTTTCCTCTCATTGTTAATAATGAAAATGATAGTAAAAATAGAACAACTACTACTCAAAAGTCTTGATCAAGGTTCTCGATTAATAAGTAGGGAAGACTTTATTCAATTAGAATGGTTTTTCCAAGTAATTTTGAGCACATTATCTGTGATGCAGAGCATATTGTATAGATTTCTAAAAATGTAATAATACATGTAAGAGCTATGGCAATTATATGCACAAGTACACCCAATCATATTATTCCATCAACTGACAGTGAAAAATAATAATTTAATTACTATTATTGTCTTCTTTGTGCCTATGAGAATTTATTGTCTTTGTAAAATTACAATGCAAGTCAAGCTAGGGTGGTGTTTATTTCAGAAATACCTTGAAATTGCATTACCTCTCTTCTTTTTATTGGACAAAATTTTACTTTGAAAACTTTAATGATCTTTTTTGGGGGCCCTAGAAAGCATTGTTTTATATACCTTACAGCAGGAATTAATTATTTCTCTAAAGAAAAGGCAGATCATATCTTGTTATGCAAAACAATTTTAAAACAATTCTTGGTGTGTTATGGTTCTAAAGGGAACATTTAAAACCAACTATTATTAGAAATCCAAAATAGAGTTTGTATGTAGATAGACTAAAAGGTAAGAATATTAATAATAACATATTTTGTAAATCTGTTATCTTCTAGGCATTATTGTAGGATTTTCTATTTAATAACACATATAATTCTCAAAGCAAACTTAAAAGTGGTTACTCTCATTACATATGAAGAACTTGAGCTCTGATTGGTTAAGAAACTTGTTTTAGGGAATACAGATTATAAATCAAGAAGCCAAGATTTGAAACTAGTCAGTCTGACTCCAGAGCTGATGCTATTAATCTCTGTGCAATAAAGTCAACGTAAAGGTTTCATTTTTACAAAAGGTAGGAGCCACTGTTATGGTGAGGTTCAAGGAATTTATTCCTAAGCAAGCAACAAGAACAGGGACTCTCTTTTACAAATAGAAGATGACAGCTCCTTAAAACATGATCTACTAATATCACAGGAATATTTTCAGATGGGACCCAGTGGGTTCACACTGATGGGTTAGATTTTTTTAATTACAATGCATTTTGTTTAGAAGAGGGATTAAAGTATTTGCCAAAATGATTTGTGTTGACAAAATGGCTTAGTACATTTGGCAGATTTATTTTGGAGGATGGAATAAATTAAGGTGTCTAGCAAAAGATGTGCTACAGCTACTGAAACAATTTCAAGTATTTCAGAAACTCTATTTTTATTCAGTTTGCAAAATGTGCTCAGTTGAACTGCCAGTCCCTGTTACATTTCCATTTCTAAGCAATTAATTAAAATCCCAAATCAGTTTTTTCTTGATCATGCCAGCAGGAGTCTGTTACCATGGAAATGGGAAGATCAGTAGTATTTGGAAAAGAGAGAAAAAATGGCTTGCACTGGTCTTTTACTGCAGAAACATAAGTGATGGACTAGAATAGCCTGTTGGCTCAGCAATAGGAAACCTGCCTCTGACAGCAAGTGGGGCAGCAACAATTGGAAATTACTGACAGTCCTGAGGATTACATTTTGCTCCCCAGGGATATCATTTGGCCAGTTGAAAAAGTCACTAACTCAGTTTTTTCATGTCTTCTATCTATAGGTTACCACCCCCCCCCAATGTAATTGATTACAGAGTATTCTGTTATGGCTAAGCAGGATTTCAAATCAATAATTGGTTATATTTTGCAAAGACCCATTAGAAACCATTTATGATTTTTTTCTAATGTCAAGCCAGTATGCTTTAGCCATGAAGCTCATTTCCAGACAATAGTGCAAACTGAGAATGACCGTGATTGAAACCATACTTCTCTACACTCTGGAGAATGGAAGCTTATGGGATATCATCTTTGGGTATTTAATTAAAACCTAATTCAGTAGTGCTGATCTACAGACAGAACTTTAGGAAGGAAAGTATAATGGATAATATTGATATGCCCATATTAAAACAAATTAGAATTGTACTGAAAAAATCTAAACCTTGTAAAAGACATGCTTATAAGGATGGAGGTGATAATAATAAAAATAATTTCTAACATTGATTAAGGATTATATACCTGGTACTGTTCTCACTGTTATGAAAGCATTAAATCAACATTTCTCAACATCATGAGGAAGATCCTGATATTCATAGATGCTGCGATTGTTCTAAATGGCTAAAACTCCTCTGTGCGAAAAGATTCTTTCTTTTCATGCGACGTTCATTAAGCTGTCTATGAAACCAGAAGATGAATGACAGCTTTGCACCATGTTTAAGGGTATGCTGATCCTGTCCTCAAAATTATCTTTTTGGATTAGCTAACACATTTATAAAAATCGATATAAAAAATTCAGATATTAAAACGAAAGAGGTAGCATGTCAGGATTTCATATATTGCTCTAGCACGAAACCCCAGTGTGGAAATTAGTCTAAAAACATCCAAGAGGAGCTCCAGTCTGTACATAATGAGAATAATTAGGAAAATGGGGATTTTTCAGTAAAGTTTTTCTTTATTGCTGTAGGCAGTTGATATAATGTTGTCATTTGTGTCTATTAAAAACTATTAGGTTTTCCTTATAATAAAGTCCTCAAGGCATATCCACATGTCTTATGCCTATAAATATTTTATGGTGAGAATTATTTAAAATGGGTGGTAGTTTTCTTTTTTCTTTTTTCTTTTTTTTTTTGCTTTTTGCCAATCTCTGGAAGAAAAGAAGGAAGCCACAGATAAGTAGAGAAGTTGCCAGCCAGCTGAGGCATCTCTGGCAACACCCTATGGGTGTTTAGAATCTAGGTGTTATATCTCACACTATGTACTATAAGGTTTATTAGCTTTATGTATCATAACATCTCTTCAACTAGCTACTAACTTGGTAGCTAGGATGTATTTCAAAACACATATGCACAGTAGAAAAGGTGAGACAGTGTACTAACATCTGTTGCTATTCAAAACCATTTCCCCCAGTCTAAGCTCTCCTTATGTAATAGTCTGGAAGCTGAATCAATATTCCCCAGATTTCCTTGCCTGAAGGATTCTAGTCTGATTTTCTTTTGTACCCTTTTAAATCCTACATATACACCAAGTGCATACTAAATGAATAATACTCCACTCCTTAGTATGGACAAATACAAGAATAATAAGACCCAACTATTGATTTCTTTTTTTTTTTTTTTGTCTTTTTTCGTGACCGGCAACGGATCGCAACCCTCAGTGTCGCGCCCGTACCGGACCGGGACCAGCAACGGGATCGCAACCCTCGGTGTTGCTCCCGCACCACGCTCAGCCAGTGAGCGGGAACTGGTCTGTATGTGGGATCCGAACCCTTGGCGGGAGCGCCGCCGCGCTCCCAACCGGTGCACTGTAGCAGTGCGCCACCGGGCCGGCCCGATTTCAAGGAGCATAAAAACCTAATGATATTCCCTATAGCACATAATGTAGTGATTTGAATGCCTTAAAAACTTATGAATTCTTATTGTTACACTGATCTCACAATGAAGGTCCAAAAACTATAGACTTAGATGAATAAAATATATAAACCAACATCTATTTGATTCATTTTGGCAAGGCTCCACTGAGTACATATATTCCAGACAATACTGGGTATTGGGGAATGAAAAGATACATAGGATATTATAATGAGATGCAATATACTGTAGTTATTAAACATAATTTCTGATGCTTGGCTAACTGAGTTTGAATTCTTACTCTCCTACTTTTTTGAAAACTAATCTTCAAAGATAGTTTCTCCATGAACCATGCTTCCCAGTTTGCTTACCCACATTAATCTGCTCCGCTTAAATGTGGGCTGTGACTCACGTTTTGAGCAATAAAAGTGACTTCTCAGGCTAAATCCTAACAAGTCTTACAGCTTCCACCTGGGATTCTTGGGATGTTTTCTCTGGGGAATCCAGGAACTCTCTGAAATATTCAATCACTCTGAGACTGTCATGTTATACAGAAGCCTGAACTAGCCAAACGGGAAGGCACTTAGAGGGAAAGAGAAGGATATGTCAGGCAAGGCCCAATCTGGGCTAACAATCCTGCTGAGGCATCAGCCATGTGAGTGAAGCAGCCAACATCTTTGTCCATCCCGGTTGGGACAGACGACTCCAACCCCAGCTGTAATCTGACACAGTAAAGAGCACAGTAAAGAGCCTCTCAGCTAAGCCAGGTCAATCTGCAGAGCAGCAAGAAAGAATAATAAGAAATTATTGTTTTAAGCAAACAAGTTTTGGGGGGCATTTGTTGTATAATGATAGATAATTAGAACACTTAGATATAGTGTGACCTTAGATAAGTTAATTTCCCTTTGGCTCATTTACCTTATTAATAAAATGAGGATAATCATAGTAATATATCTGCTAGGGTTGTTGTTTCTGATCCTCAGTAAGACCTTAGCTTTATTATCCTGTAGACCTGCCCTATCCAATATGGAAGCCAATGGCCACCAGTGGCTAGTAGGCATTTGAAATATGGCTAGTCCAAATTAAGGGTGCTATAAATATAAAATATACAATAGATTTTAAATAGTATGAAAAAAGAACGTACACTGTCTCATTAATATTTTTAAAAAATTTTTTGCATGTTGAAATCACAGCATTTTTATTTTATTTATTTTAACTTCTCAATATACATTGTAGTTGATTTACATGTCCCTTTACCCATTACTCTTCCCCCCTCCCCTCCCTCAACTGCATCATATCTGTTCTCCTGTCTTAACAAATTCAAAGAATTGTTGTGATTGTTGTGTCTTCTTCTCCCCCCACCATTTATTTGTTTGCATATTTATTTATCTATTTATTTTTAGCTCCCACAAAGAAGTGAGAACATGTGGTATTTCTCTTTCTGTGTCAACATCACTCAGCATTTGGGAGATGCAAATCAAAACCACTTTGAGATACCATCTCACTCCAGTTAGGATGGCTAATATCCAAAAGACTGAGAATGATAAATGCTGACGAGGTTGTGGAGAAAAAGGAACTCTCATACATGGTTGATGGGACTACAAAATGGTGCCGCCTTCATGGAAAATGGTATGGAGGTTCCACAAACAATTACAGACAGATCTACCATATGACCCAGCTATTCCACTGCTAGGAATATACCCAGAAGAATGGAAATCATCATGCTGAAGGGATACCTGTACTCCCATGTTTATTGCAGCACTATTTACAATAGCTAAGAGTTGGAACCAGCCCAGATGTCCATCATCTGATGAGTGGATAAGGAAACTGTGGTATATCTACACAATGGAATATTACTCTGCTATAAAAAAGAATGAAATACTACCTACCATTCAAAACAACGTGGATGGACTTAGAGAAATCACAGCATTTAAAAATATACCAGGTTAAATACAATATTTCATGAAAAATTAAATTCTTTTTCCTCTTTTAGATGTTCTTAATAGGAAAATTTAAAACTATAAATTTGGCTTGCATTTGTGGCTCTCATTGTATTTCTATTGCACATTACTATTCCAGAATATCAATAGCATAAGGGTGAGGCTTTGTTCACTGCTATAACTCAGTGTGTCTAAAAGTTACTGCCATATAGAATGTGTAGAATAAATGTCTATTAAATAAATTAGTAGTGCTTGCCTACAACCAAATTAGATTTTCTCATATTTTTAATATTTCCCTTACCTTGTTTAAATAGTTTTTTTGGTGAGCACATACATATTGAATCTACTCAATGATAATCCATGAATATTTAATAATTCCCAGGAAATTAATCTATTTGCAAATGACAGATTTTTAAAAAAAGATATTAGGGTCACCTCACAACCCCTTTGCTGAAGTCTGTTAGTATGAGTTCCACCTTCATATAGAATGTGTGCACGTAAAATTTTAAAGAATTCCTCAAGAGTTTTGGTCTGATTTATTTAAATTTAGAAAAATTACTACATAAAGTCAAGGCCTTCAATGCAGCTCAAATAGGGCTAGGTGGGGCAAAACGTCTGTGAAATAAAATTAAGTGGTTATTTGTGGGTACCACATGTTTTTCCCATGAAATCCCATAGCAAAATAATCATACGGCCTCCACACTGAGATAGCATGACATTTATGTTGCAAAGGAGAAGTGAACATATTGTTACCTATTTATATAGCACCTATGTCCTTTGTAGGTGATACATATTTTTTTATTCCAATTGAAAACATCAACTTAGTTTAAACAGAGCAGTTTTTTAGGGGCAGGGGTATATACCAGAACAGTTAGCAGGATTTCAGAACTAATTTAACCATTAGGATCTGGGAAGGTGAAAATAAAAGGCAGCTCCAAATACTTTAGCGACGGAAATCATACCTTCAAATCCCCATCTGCCTCTTGTCTCAGCTGCCCTCTCTGTGTGAGCATCATTCTTACAGACCAACTTCCTCATGAGGCTGGAATGGGCACCAGCAGTTCCAGCAGGGCCACATCTTCACAGATTCTCTATCACAGAGAAAAAGGCCACTCTTCTACCTGCAATTTGAAATATCCTGGGAAATTACTTAGCTTGGATTGTGCGTCCATTGCTGGATTATCACTGTGGGCAGGGTTGAAGTTCCCGTTATAAGCACATCATCTGAAGGACCAGGCAAGAAGCAGTTCCTTCAAAATGGGGTGCCATTTGGAAGAAAAAAGGAAAGGGGCAGGAGACGGTTAGGCAAAACATGACAAATTCACTGTAGTTTGTAGTAACTATTAAATCACTCAGTTTTATATTTTAAAGTACAGTGGTGGATATTATTTCTGATATATAAATTCTTCCCATGGTAACAGTTTAATAACAGAAAAGTGGCTATAACTCTTCTATAGAGAAACACAATTTTTTAATTAGAAATGCTTGCATTTTAATACCCTATTTAATTTTGGATATTTACCAGTGAGGAAGAGAAGCAAGGATGTTTTCTGTTCCTGACATTGGGTTTAGCAGGGCAAGAATAATGTTATCTATTAATGAGCAGAGATGTTAGCTGAAGAGGTCTGGCTGTGTTCCCATTTGGTTAATTGAATCCTACCTGCTTAAATTCTGTCTTTATTTTCAAATGAATATTCGCTGTTATTTCTCATTTGAAAAATTGTTTGATGTTATGAGTTTTGGACCAATAGCTTATTTGTTAGGTAAAGAATTTCGATTTACCTGGAGTTCAAAATACTCAACTGCTGTTCAATATTATAGTCTCTTTGTGTTGTCTTTAACAGGCTTTTCTTATAGCTGTAGTTGTGAGATCATATATTTTTCCAATGATAATGCACCCTTTTAAAATAATTTATTTCAAATAAATATACAAGCAAATAAAAGGGTGGGGGGAAGAAGATACAGCAATCACAACAATTTCTTGAACTTGTTAAGACAATTGAACAGATATGGGGGAGGGGAAAGAGGGAGGGAGAAAGGAGGAATTGGTAAAAAGACACAAAAATCAACTACATTGTATATTGATAAAGTAAAATAAAAAAATTAAAAAATAAAATAAAATACTTCATGTCTCACAGTGGTGCCAAATTATGTAATACCATGACTAATGCAAACCAAACTTGATTGGACCTATTAGATATGGTATTTCTCTATATAATAATACTTGGATTAATGGATAATGTCTAAAATGAGTATGTCGCTAGTTGGAGAAGGATCAAATCAAAATTAAGTGACCTCTAATCAGGCATTATTTTGTGAGAACCAATTTCATGAAACCCATTGTACAATATGCCAAATCAATATATTGCAGTTTAAATAAAAGATACAAATTATAAGTTATTTAAAATTATTTAAAATCTTTATTGAGAAGTAAGACCCTGTGTGTGTGTGTGTGTGTGAGTGTGTGATCAAAACTGAGCAGAGGTCACATGGTCTAATGAACAATTATGGTATTATGCATTGGGAAGAAATTTTGTGAGATCGGGACTAGAAGTAATTTAGCTGTAAATACACTTTTTGATAACATTCAGCTGTTTTAACTATAAAAGTGTTAAACACATTTTTAAAGCCTTCCCACCTTCGAACACTAGAAAGGACAGTGAATTTTAAAGAAGAAAATAAATATCATGTTATCTTACCATGAAGGGATAACCAATCCTCCTCTTTTGATGTATAATTTTCCTGTGTTTCATCTTCCTTTTCTTTTTCCCTTTTCCCCTATTTATTCTCATTTACATATGCATACACACACTCATACACACATGTATATGTGTGTGCATATATATATATATATATTTTTCCAAACATGCCATCAATTTTGTAAACTTTTTTTACCTGTAATAGTAAGTATTATGTCAATGAATACTTATTAACCACAACATTCTTCACTAATTAATGCATTCATTTCTTCTCCCAGCACCATCTATAAGTCTGTTATGTGCTCATCACTGTTCAAGACATTGCAGATACCTAGATAAGCAAGAGGTAACTGCTCTCTTCAAGCTTGTAGTCTAGTGAGGAATTAAATGCAATAAATAAACCTACAAATAATAAAGAAAATAACAGATGTTGATTCGTGCAAGGCAGATAAATAATGTACAGTGATGTAATAAAAGATGATTGGGTGGTCTCTTTGGTTTTAGGGATCTAGAAAACTTTTCTGAATGTATAGTATTTGAATTCTAAGATTTAAATGACAAGAAGGAAGAGATTTGCTACTGACAACATTGGCAAATCATCATTGTGAGATGCAGATAGAATTTCAGACAGAGGGAACATTGAGCTAAATGTCCCAAGGCCTTGGGATGTTGTAAGAACAGGAAGAAGGTGGATATGGGGTAGGGAGAGTATTATATAAAGCAGTATGAGAGATTAATAGGTGCTAAAATTTATAGGGTTTTGAATCCCAGGTCAACAAATTTAGAGTTTGTTCTCAGCATTATAGAAAGTCATAAAAAATGGCATGTTTCAATTTATATTTTAAAAAGAAAAGCCATACTGACTGCTGGGTGCAGAATTAACTGTAGGCAGGCTGGAGAGGAAGCAGAGAGATCAGGTCGCAGGCTCTTGTATTGGCCCCGAGGAGACAGCACAGTGGCCTGGACTGTGATGACCGTAGGGGAGATAGAAAGGTTCGTCATCCATCTGCAAAATGATGAAACAGGAGCTGGTGATGGCTTGGATTTGGGATCCAGGCTGAGGAAATGAGAGGAATTAATATAGGTTCTAGATCAACATAGTCCAATAGTAAAAGATGTGAGACAAGTATGTAATTTGTTCTCTACTAACCAGTTTAAAATAGAAAAAGAAACAAATGAAATTAATTTTAATGATATATTATATTTAACCCACTGTACTCATAATATTATAATTTTAATATGTAATCAATAAATATATTGAGCTATTTTCTGTCTAACAACTTTTTTTTGGTACTGAACCTTTGAAATCTGCATTGCATTTTACACTTACATCTTCATTTAGATGAGCCACATACATTTCAAGGGCTCAATAGCCACATGTGGCTAATGGTTACCATATTAGTTACCACCACTATAAATATTTGACTTCAGTGGCTAGAAATACTGTGGTACCCATTGATGAAATTGGAAAAAATCAAAGAACCGAGTTGTAGGGGCTAGGATCAAGAATTCTCTTTTGATCCTGTAAGGCTTGTGATGCATATTAGACATCCACATGGAGTTGAAAGTTGACAAACATATTTAATAGATTGTTAGTATTCAGTTAAACATATGTAATATAGTTTATATAAACAGTCGCTTATCACAGGAACATTTAAAATATTATTCTCTAGGGCCGGCCCGTGGCTCACTTGGTAGAGTGCGGTGCTGATAACACCAAGGCCACGGGTTTGGATCCTATAGGGACGGCCGGTTGGCTCACTGGCTGAGCGTGGTGCTGACAACACCAACTCAAGGGTTAAGATCCCCTTACTCCTCATCTTTTTTTTTTTTTTTTAAGATGTACTTAGAGACTTTATAAAGATGTACAGACGGTACTGGCACCAGTCATATTGGATTAAGCCCAAACTAATGACCTGATATTAACTTGATTGTCTCTGTAAAGACCCTTTCTCCAAATGGGATCAAATTCTGAGGTACTGGAGATTAGGACTTCAACATATGAATTTAAGTGGGATATAATTCTATTTATAACAGCCAGAGAATTTAAAATAAAAACACCCTATGTGGAGATATATTTGTGTGTGTGTGTGTGTGTGTGTGCGCGCGCGCACGCGCATGTGCACCTAGGTTTGTGCTTTGGATCTATATGTGTATATGTATGCAAATATGTATAAATATGCATGTATATATGTCATGTTTTTCATCTGTTTGTTTTTCTTGGAAAAGTTATAGAAAATAAATAAAAATAGAATAGTAACATTTTATATCTTCATATTCCATTAAAATTTAAGAAGCCACTATATCATTGAATCTTCACCACACTTCATTTGCATATGTTTAAATGTAGGTTTTCTTTATGCTCTGGTGTAAAAAATCTGAGGATCAGCTCTTCCAAATTAATCCATTGACCAATTGCCATGTGAAGAAAGGCCCTGGCATCAACAAGTAGAAGATAGTAAGGATTAGGTACCTCTCCGCTAGGCAGGAGGTCGCATGCCCAATGAGAGTTTGTTCAAAATGGGTGGATGCCATAGTGATAAACACTTCAGTCATTACTAGAGAATCTGATTGTAAACTGCACACTATAGCAGTATGGGAAAGCTAGCACCAGAAATAATTTTGAGAAATATCTTCCATCACAATTTCCCCCCTACAGTAAAAATAGAACTGAATTTTCATAGTAGTTGTAACTAAGTACTGACAACATCGATAAGATTTCAAATAATATCTCTTGGTCGTCACTCACAAATCTCATTATTTTATCATTTTTTTTTAATGACAGCAATTTGCTTCTTTTTACAACTTTGTTGAGGTGAAACATAAATACTATAAAATTAACCAATTTTTAAGTACAGTAGTTCCTTCTTATCCATGGGGAATATGTTTCAAGACCTTCAGTGGATGCCTGAAACCCTAGATAGCACCAAACCCATTATTTACTATGTTTTTCCTATACATGCACACCTCTGATGAAGTTTAATTTATATATTAGACACTGTAAGAGATCAACAATAACTAGAAAAATAGAACAGTTGTAACAATATACTTAATAAAAGTTATATGAATGTGGTCTTTCTCTCTCTCAAAATATCTTATTGTACCATATCATGAATAACTGAAACCCTGGAAAGAAAAACAGCAGATAAGAGGGACTACTGTAACCAGTTGAATGATTTTTTAGGAAATTTACGGAGTTTTGAATCCATCTCCACACTCCAATTTTAGAATATTTCCATCACCCCACACATTTCTCTCTAGCTACTTTTCAGTCAATCCTACAGGAAACCACTGATCTGCTTTCTGTCTCTGCAGTTTTGCCATTAGAAATTTTGCCATTTAGAAATTTCAAATGAATAGAATCATAAACTATGTAGTCTTTTTTTTTTAATCTGGATTCTTTTTGAGTTTCATCCATGTTGTAGACTGTATCAATAGTTTGTTCTTTCGATGAATTGATGGAATACCATTACATTGTATGAATATACCACATTTTGCCTATTGATCAGTGATGAATATTTGGATTATTTCCCATTCGGAATTATTGCAACTAACACTGAAATTAATACTTACAAATAAAGCTTATGTGCATGCTTCATTTCCCTTGGAGTGAAATTTCAAGACTGCATGTAGCTACATGTCTAATTTCTAAAGGAACTGCTGAGCTATTTTCAGAATTTTACATTTCTACCAACAATGTATGAGAATTTAAGTTTCACCACTTCCCTGCAAACAGTCAGTATTGTTTGGCTCAAAAAAAAAAAAATAGAGGAATATATGGCTTTTTTTAAGGAATTAATTTTTTTTAATTGAAATGTGTTGATGGTACCTATTTATGTGATAGAATCTTATTTCAATTCAGGTGTGCAATGTGTGATGATCAAATCATTGTAGTTAGCATATGCATGATTGCAAAAATTTATCATTTCTTTGTGATGAGAACATTTGAGCTCCATTCTTCTGGCCAAATAATAACATACCAAAAAATATTGTTAATTATAGATGCCTAGCACTACTGTACACTACTAGAACTTATTTTTACTATCCAGCTGAGATTTCGTATCTGGTAAACAACCTCTCCCTATCAACCCAACCTCCACCCCTTCCCAGCTTCTAGTAACAGTAATTTTATTTCTATTTCCATATATTAAACTTTTTTTTTTAGCTCCCATATATGAGTGAGAACAGGCAGCATTTATTTTTCTGTGCCTGACTTATTTCACTTAGCATAATGTCTTCCAGGCTCATCCATGTTGCCACAAATGACAGGATTTCATTTTTCATGGCTAAGTAGTATTCCATTGTGTATATATGCTGCATTTTCTTTATCCATTTATCTGTCAATGAACCCGTTGGTTGATTCCATATCTTGGCTATTGTGAACAGTGCTGAATAAACACAGGGGTGCAGATATCTCTTTGATATGCTAATTTCCTTTCCTTTGGAAAAATACCCAGCAGTGTAATTGCTGGATCATATGACAGTTCTATTTTTACTTTTTTCAGGAACCTCCATACAGTCTTCTATAATGGTAGTAACAATTTGCATTCTCACCAACAGTGTATAAAAATTCCGCTTTGTCCACATCCTCACTAGCATTTGTTAAATTTTTTGTCTTTTTAATAATAGCCATTCTAACTGGAGTGAGGTGATATCTTATTGTGATTTCCATTTCCTTGATTATTAATAATGTTGGGCATTTTTCATATACATGCTGGCTGTTTGTGTGTCTTCTTTTGAGAAATGTCTATTCAGGTCATTTGCCCATTTTTAATTAGATTTTTTTTTTTTTTTTTTGCTGTTTAAGTTCCTCATATCCTCATATGTTTAAGATATTAATCCCTTGTTAGATAAATAGCTTACAATTTTTTTTCTCCAATTCTTCTGGTTCTCTTCACTCTGTTGATTGTTTCTTTTGCTGTGCAGAAGCTTTGTGGTTTGATGTAATCTGATTTGTCTATTTTTGCTTTTGCTGCCTGTTCTTTAGAAGTCTTCTGTATAAATTTTTTATTCATACCAATGTTTTGGAGTATTTCCCCTATATTTTTTCTAGTAGTTCTATAGATCTGGTCTTATATTTAAGTTTTTAATTCATTTTGAGTTGATTTTGGTATATGGTGGGAGATAGTGGGATTTGTCCCAGGGATGCAAGAATGGTTCAACATATGCAAATCAATAAATGTGACAGACCACACCAATGAAATGAAGGAAAAAAACACCCAATATGATTATTTCAATTGATGGAAAAAAGCATTTGATAAAATTCAACCTCCTTTCATGATAAAAACTCTCAACAAATTAGGTATGGAAGAAAAGTATCTCAACAAAATAAATTCCATTTATGACAAACCCACAACTAACATCATCCCAAATGGGGAAAAGTTGAAAGGTTTTTATCTAAGAACGGGAACAAGACAAAGATGCCCACTCTCACCATTTTTATTTAACATAGTACTGGATATTCTACCCAGAGCAATTAGGTGAGAGAAAGAAGTAAAGGGAATTGAAACTGGAAAAGAGGAAATAAAACTGGCCCTGTTTGCAGATGATGTAATCTTATATATAGAAAAACCTAAAGTCTCCACCAAAAAAACTCTTAGAACTTATAAACAAATTCAGCGAAGTTGCAGTCTACAAAATCAACATACAAAAATTGATAGTGTTTCTACATATCAAGAATGAAAAAGCAAAGAAAGAAATCAAGAAAGTAATCCCATTTACAATAGCTACCAAAATGAATGAATAAATAAGTAAATAAAATACCTAGGAATAAATTTAACTAAAGAGGTGAAACATTTCTACAATAACAACTAGAACAGACTGATGAAAGAAATTAAAGAGGACAAACATACACATACACACACAAAATGAAAAGAGATTCCATGTTCATGGATTGGAAAAATTAATGTCAAAATGACCATACTATCTAAAGTGATCTACAGATTCAATGCAATACCTATCAAAATACCAATGACATTCTTCACAGAAAAAAAATTTCTAAAATCCATATAGTACCACAAAAGACCATGAATAACCAAAGCAATCCAGAGCAAAAAGCACAAAGCTGGAGGCATTACACACCTGATTTCAAACTACACTACAAAGATATAGTAGTTAAAACAGCATAATACTAGCAGAAAAATAGATATGTGAACTTATGGAACAGAATAGAGAACCAGAAATAAATCCACATATCTACAGCCAACTGGTCTTTGAAAAGCTACCAAGAACATACATTTGGAAAGAACAGCCTCTTCAATAAATGGTGCTAGGAAAACTGGACTTTTTGATTGTAGTCATTTCAGTGGGTATATACTAGTATGTCATTGTGATTTTAATTTGTACTTCCCTAATTTTTAAGGATGTTGAGCATCTTTTCACATGCTTGGTAGCATTTTTATAACTTACTTGGCTAGATGTTCAACTCCTTTGCATATTTTTAAATTCTAATTGCATTGTTTTTGAGTCATAATTTTTTGAAGTTCAATTTATCATGTTTTCTTTTGTGTATTCTGACTAGATTTACATTTTATTTTTTTCTACTTTTAGACCTTATATTTAGGTCTATGATTTACTTTCAAGTCAAGGTTTGCATGAGGTAGGGTCTAATTTCATCTTTTTATTTTTAACATACAGATCCGATTGTTCCAGCACTAGTTGTTAAAAAATATATCCTTTCCCCATTGAATTGCTTTGGTACATTTTTGGAAAATCAATTGCATATAAATGTAAAGATTTATTTCTGGATTTTTAAATTCTACTTTATAGATGATTGTGTCTATATTTATACCATCACAATCTTAATTATTGTAGCTTCATCTATAACATTTGAAGTTGGGTAGTGTATTTCCTCCCACTTCGTTGTCAAATTTCAAAATCATTTTGGCTATTCCAAATTTTTAGCATAAATTTTAGAATCAGCATATCAACTTCTACAAAAAGGCATGGTGGGATTTTGATAAGCATTCTGTTAAATCTATAGATCAATTTTGGGAGAACAGGCTTCTGAACAATATTGAACCTTCCAACTCATGAACCTGAGATGTCTCTCCATTTGTTTAGATCTTTAATTTCTCTCAGCAGTGTTTTGCCATTTTAGTGTATGGGTTTTGCACTTCTTTTGTGAAATTTCTTTGTAAGTACTTTTTTCTTTGTGATTCTACAGCGAATGAAATTATTTTCCTAATTTGATTCTTCTGATATTCATTGCTAGTATAAAGAAATATAGTTAATTTTTTGTTGATCTCTTCTTTTTACCCTCTCCTGAATTTCCTACATGCTTAATCACGTCATCTTTTTTCTTTGCAATTTGTATTTTTTCAATTTATTTTTTCTTTTCTTACTGCATTAGCTAGAACCTCTAATACAAAAGTGAATAGAAATGTTGAGAGCAGACATCTTGCTGCTTTTTCAAATTTAAGAGAATGAATTTAGTCCTTTCACTGCTAACTGAAATGTTAGCTGTATCCCCCCCCCCCACCCCGGATTTTATTCTTGGTATTTTGAAAGGTTTTTTTGAAGGAGTCTTGACTTTGTCAAATACTTTTTTTTTTTCAACTATTGAGATGGACACACATTTTGCCCTTTTATATTAAATTGATTAATTTTTGGATTTAAACCAACTTTGCATTTCCAAGAGTAATCCCATTTAATCGTGTGGTATAATTCTTTATACATGCTGCTGAATTTGGTTTAGTAATGTCTTGTTAAAGGTTTTTGTATCTATGTCCATGTAGGATATTGGTCTGTAGTTCTTTTTCTTGTAATGTCTTGTCTTTTTTAAGTATTGAGGTAGTAATGGCCTCAGAGAATGAACTGGAAAGTATATCTTCTTGTTCTATTTTTTAGAAGGAGTTTGCATAGATATTATTTTGTATTTAAATATATTATAGAATTCAACACCAAAGTCATATAGACCTGATCTACTGAAGGATTCTCTCACCCTGTATACTTTTAAAAATTCCATAGCACATTGTCTTCTAACATGGCCTAAAATGTACCTATATATTACACTGGGAGAAACTGGATAAAGTATATATGGCCTCTCTCTGTATTATTTATTGAAACTATCTGTGAGTCTACAATTATCTTAATATAAAAGGCCTAATTATAATGTGTTTATACAACATAGAATAGCACAAAAGTATTATTAAACATGACATTCAATAGTTCAAAATAACTTCTGTGTTATATTCTGTTTTCAAATAGAGGCCTTGTTGAATTTCATATATCATGAAAGTGTCATTTTTATTTATTAAGTTAAAGTTATATTTGGCAGTGAAAAGAATTTGGTAATAAGAAAAATAGTGCTCGTTCATTTACCATTAGCCTAGGAAGAATTTAGATGCTTTAGATGCTTTTCTATTTTCCTCTTTCTTATGTTCTGAATCTATTTAAGTAGAATTAGAATCATCTGTTCTTTAAATGGTAGGTAAAATTCCATTTGGAAATTTTATGTCCTGATCTTTTCTGGTAGATAGTGCTTTCTAGTATTCTTTACATAATCTCTGGAAATTGGTCTGTGTAGATTTTCTATCTCCATAGTGCTTCAAACAAGATCCTGTTTAGACATGTTATAACAGTTAATAGAAATTTGTTTTGGTTCCAAAAAATTGAAATTCACTAATAGTTTTTTTCATAGTACACCTTTTTAATGAAATTTTTGAAGAACCATCAAATTTGAGATGCCGACAACCTTCACTGGGCATGACAAAGTATCTGGTACTGGAGATTTTTGTTGTTGCTGTAACAAATTTAAATTTTATCCAGGTTTAAAATTTATTTGATTATTTTAATTTAATTGGTTTCTGAGGTGATTTCCACGGATTTGTAATTTCTGTATCTGTGCATTCTCCCTTTTCCTTTTCTTCTTTGTGAAATTAGCTGGTGGTTTTCCTTATTTTCACCCAGAAAGATCTTTGAATTTATCATCTTTTATCTTTACTAATTCATTTCTTTTTTCTTTCTTCTAGTTTATTTTATTGATTTTTATTCTAACTTTTGAATTTGAACATTAATTATTTTCATACTCTATTTTTATTGACAGAGGTTTAAGATTATATTTCTGCTGACCTGTTTTTCCTGTAGCTCATTGACTCTGACTATCACTGTTTCCTAAATATTTGGCAATTTTGACTTGTATTTACATCTTTGATCCAAGAGAAAGATTCTTTCCTCCTTCTCCTCCTTCCTTCCCTCCTTCCCTTTGTTCCTTCTTTCTTTCTTTTTAATATAAAAATTCTTTCTTTCTTTTTTTTTTAACCTTTTTAGTACTGTCATTGATTTCTGGATTTATTGCACTAAGATTAGAAATTGTTAAATAAATTTTTTCTACTTTTTGGAATCAAAAACAATCCTCCCCATACCCCACAATATATGATTTATTTTTATATATGCTGTATGGATCAATGATTACTGTAAGGATTTCAAAATGGTGATTTCTTTTTAACATTTACTAATTATCATTCTACAATAGAAAAGAGTTTTCTTTCTTTCCCTATTTGGTGTATCTATGTGTGTGTGTTCATATGTATATATAATGTGCGTCTGCTTAGTTCTCATAAGCATGGGGTCATGTATTCCTATTTTACTCAAAAGGCTGCAACCCCTTATTGTTAGTTTGACACTCAAATTCTCCTAGATTTGGCTGATAGGAGCCTTTTCAGACTAGGTTCTCTATCCTTGGCTGAGTCTTCATCCTTCACAACAAATTGTTTTAGAATCATCTTGTAATTTTCTTCTCCCAGCCCTGCAACCAACATTTTTCTGTTTCTTTTTGTGAGGAATGATGTGTTATGATTCAATAGTTTCAAATGAAACCTTGCTGTGAAATACAGCAAGAAGCTTAATTCTCTCTGATTTTCTTTTCCCATCTGTAGCAAGTCTATTCAGCTATCTCTATCTCTATTCCTATACCTATATACCGTGCATATTTAGTTTGTCAAGATTATAGCATTTATACTATGTCCTCTAAAATGATTTCAATGGGTATTTAGATATATTTACTGATAATCACCAACGTTTCAACACAGTACTCTGTTTGCCTCTTTATTGGCTGGATTTCATCAACAACTAGGTCTTTTTCCTCCTGTTTTAATAAGGAGCCAAAATGATTTCTCAGTATTTCAAGAAGTGTACCCTTGCTGCTAGGTGGAAAATGAGCACTAGACAAGTAATAGTAACTTCAGGCAGATCAGTCAGGAATCTATTATAGTAATCCAAGAAAGATGGTGACTAGATGGAGAGGAAGATTGGCTTTAGGATACATTTTGCAGGCAAACTCAAATCTGGATGAAAGGATGGGGGAAGAAGTATAAGAGACAAAAGGAGAAATCAAGATTATTTCTCAGATTTTGCTTGAACAATATGGATTGATGGTGGTGCCCTGCTAATCGAATGGAATAGGTTTTGGAGAGCAAAACCCCCAAAACTTTATTTTAGCATGCCAGATTTGTGAAGCCTATTAGGCATTTTAATGTAGGTATTTACAGATAAACTCTTTATTTTATTCATTTTTTTTTTTAATTTTATTTTGTCGATATACATTGTGGTTGATTATTATAGCCCCTTACCAAAACCTCCCTCTTGATCAGGGTAGAATTCCAGGAGTTATAATTCTGGATACCAAAAACAAGTTCATGCTATTTAAAGCCATTGGACTTGGTAAAATTACCTAGAAAGAAGTACAGATAAAGAAGAGAAGAGGATTGAGAGCCTAGAGATATTTTGCATAAGCAAACCAGAATTGTAAAACATTACCTAAAACCAATAAGGTAAGGGGTGAATATTTGTTTTACAAAGGTATTAATTTGCTAGTCTTTTAAGACAATGATTTTTCTTAGAGGATTAAGTATTGTTCTTCTAAAAAATCCAATTTACATATAATATTTAATGAGTACATCTAGATTAAAGAGAGGTTCAATTTCACTTAGGACTTAATGTGGAATGATAAATAGTTCTTGCGGAATTCTCCCCTTTAACTATCTGTTCTCTTAAATGCACAACCATAATTTTGCATTTTTCCTTTCCTGCTGGTACAGATATTATACCCAGGATTTCAAATGGAGGAAATGGGCAAATTCATATATGTTTGAGTTTAGGCCATGTGTAAACAAGCAAATTGCATGAAATAGAAGAAGAGTTTTAAGGAACTTTCTATTTTGCTTTAAAAAACACTAATTTTTTTCCATTAAAGGCTCTACTTGTACATATGAAAATATTGATGTCTTTAAAAATATTCCAGGGCCGGCCCGGTGGCGCACTGGAGAGTGCGCCGCTTGGGAGCACGGCGGTGCTCCCGCCCGAGGGTTCGGATCCCACATACAGACCGGTTCCCGCTCGCTGGCTGAGCGAGGCGCGGGAGCAACACCGAGGGTTGCGATTCCGTTGCCGGTCTCCAGTACGGGCGTGACACCGAGGGTTGCGATCCTGTTACCGGTCAGTAAAAAAGACAAAAAAAAAAAATATTCCAAAGTCCATGTAGTTAGAAAATAAAGACAAGAGAAGATTTGTCTCATTGTAAAGATGGGGCTGATATTTGGCACGTTGGAGATATGGTCTACTAGTCCTAAAATTGACGTTGGCCTTGACCAGTATAGTCAACCAGTTAAGTTGAAAATAGGCATGGTGGGAAATGTATATGATAATTGTACTGCAAGGGCTATTTTGATTTTCTAACAACTAGCATAAACTTCAATACCGAATTCAGAATAGCTGGATAACAGCAACTTCACTCTCATCCCCAATCCATAAAAGTAAATGAAAAATAAAAAGTATAAAAACTTATAGCAATAATGGACAGATGTCATACAGCACCAGAACAAAACAAATTGTTCTGGTTACTCGATTGTGCTACATTTAGCTTTTTTGAATCGAGCACATAAATTGGGGCTGATTTATGCTTGGTACAACCATATGATCTTTCACATATTCTCCCTCTTTCAAGTTGATGTATTTAAGCATATAACTTTATGGGTTTTATCTCTGCCGAAGATCCATCTGATCTGATGTATCAGACTTCATATTTCACAACTATAGCAAAAAAAAAAAAAAATCTTTCATGGAGGTACAGAAAATTTGAAACAAAGATTTTTGTTATCAGCAAGATACCTACAAGAGTATTAAAGTTTTTCTTTCTAGATTCAATCTAGATGCAATATGTGTCATGTAGCCTCAGGCACACCACATTTAAAACAGAACAACTGCTGATATGATGATGAACTGTGATGTATGGTGGGCTGTTTGGGAAGCAAATGAAAGACCTTGTGTTTACTAGTAAAATACGGCATCCAGAGAAGATTGTTTTGTTTCCACTATGTGGGTAATTGCAGTGACATTGAAAAGGTCGGTAATGCTTCTAGTTTATGGTAAGCTTAGCAGTCAGGCAACTACTCCAGATTATGAGGAGACAATCCACTACTAACTCAGAGAAAGCCAGTCTTTGGCATCTGTTAAGACATGACTAAACTTACACATTCTAAGGCTTTCATGTCCCCCCCAAAATTCACTAATAGGCCTGTTTCTTGACCGTATTTGGAATTTTGAAAAGCATGCATGTATTCTGTTTTCTTAAATATGTTCTAATTTGAGTGCATAGGCATGGGTTACAACTGGACAGCTACCTGGGTGTCTGGATGAAGCATGTGCAAGGATTGCAACAGGAAGAGAAGTTAGGGAGAAATGGGGCAGTAGAGCAAATGCAATCTGTTCCTACTTAACTTTTCTCTGTGCTCGCTGAGCATCTTTATTTAAAACCTGAATTTATACTGAATGTTCATGGCCCTTCCTTCATGGCTCGGGCAGATTTTAAACGCTTTATGACTTTATTGTCTAGTATGCATGTATTTAAAGTGGGATGCTGTCCCAGTTTGCCTGGGATAGTCCTGATTTATGACTATTGCTCAGGTTTAATTATTAATAGCACCCTCTTTCATTCTCAAAAAATCTCCTTTGGACAATAAATTTTATGGTCACCCATTTATGGGGAAGGCAGTGGTAGGGATGCTTTGCAGGGAACAGAATCATCAAATATCAAGGGAAATATTTAAAGCAGTTTCTGTTACTGTCTTAGCAGAAGTGATGAAGAAATTGAACTTTACTGAAGAATAGAATTAGCCCTCATATTCTTCCCCCCAGTAAAATTATATGGCAAATGAAATAGGTTAGGAAGATACTGATCATGAATAAAGTTCAACCTTTCTGGAACTTTGTGCTAAATAGTACAGTGTGGGTTGGATGAAGGGGTAACAGCAAAGTCAGGGTGGAACCTTCTGAAATCAAGGAGGGGAGAATATTTTAAGGGCCAGGTAATAGCATGATTTCTTCCAATTGGAGGGTACATTTTTTGGTACATATCAAATGGTCTCAGATACTGGACAGCAGAAGCCAGGAAATAACCCAAGTCCAGAATAAGAGAATGTGCAACATTAGCCTAAAGCCCATTAGAAATAAATTCTGGGAAACAGGATCTCACTAGAATGGCCCACTCAGCAGCATTATCTAAAAATATTTAGTGTAGAAATTTCACATCTATGGCCAGCGCCAGTCAGAACTGAGGCTTTAAAAAGCTAGGGGTGGCAGCAGAGAGTGCTTTGTAAGTTTGTAGTACTCAGGCCAGCACAGGCTATGCTTATCTTAAGATAAAGCATTTACTTTTAAAATATATTTGAGTCTATAATTTTGAGATTTAAAAACATTGGTATCCTAGTAATAATTGCTTTAGAAAGGCTCCCATCGTGTTTCAGCTTAATGAAGAAAAAAAAGATTGACCACATCTTCAAAGGTGGCTGTTGGTGTCAGCAGTGATTCTCAGTTTGTGTCAGTTTGTCAAAAAGTGCTGGGTAGCACCTGAACCTAACCCGAAACAAACCAATACACATCTGCTCAGGTGAGCAGTGACGTGCACATTGAGGATCGGAGGCCACCCAAGATTCAATTACATTTGAACATGATTACATCAAATTCTGACTCCTCTAAAATAAGCAAGCAAACAAACAAGTAAGCAAATTGCCCTTTTTATGAGAAAATCTAAATGCTGTCATTAAAAGAGGTAAGGAGAATCATTGAACTGAGGTATTCCGGTAAATTAGAAGGTGCCCATTGAACAGATACAAAGAGAGGGCACTAGTTATGAAAGAGTTGGTCATCGCTAGGCCATTTCTAATCTGATTTATATTCATAAATAATCACGCTTGTAACATAAGCATCTTAAGTGAAAAGTTATACATAAATTAGGAACTTATTTTGTGATTTTTAAAATGTTTTCTTATTTTATGTTATTTTGTATTCATGTTGGTTGTTCTGTCATTTAATTCCTCTAAAGTATAAGAAAATAACAGGGTTGGGGAGGATTTACAGTTCCTCTAAGCTTACTGAAGTCTCCAATAAGTCTTAAAATAAAAAACATGCTAATTTTAATGAAATCATTACTTATCAAAGGGATTGGACTATATATGATCCTGTAACTTTTTTGAAATAGAACGCTAGTAATGAAACATAGTCCTATCTAGGAAGTAAAATTATCTCAAAGAAGATGCCACCAGAAGCACTGACCTAAGATATGGTAGCCTATGGAATAAAGTAAAATTAGACTTTAAGCTAACTAGAGAAAAAAATGATGAACAACATCCGGGTCATTCCAAAATGTGCACATTTCCCTTTTGTTTTAGAAATCAAGAGTAAGTCCTATTACAGAAGCAGTACATTATTATTTGTTCATTAATAATTCCTAAATTTAAATGAGAAATCAGAAATTTAAGCCTTAACAGCTACTCATCTATTCTTCTCATTTGTAAAATGTATTTTTTTAGCAGACTGATTCAAACAAAAAGAAATTATTTTTGAAGGTTGTTTTTGAAGAATGCTACTGAGATTCTAAAAGTGGTCCTTTTAAAATTTTGAGTTATCACAGGTTACCTATGCATTTGAAGCCCTGTACTTTTATATTGTCTTACTGATTATTTGCTATTCTTTTTAGTAAATAACATTACTGCTGTACTTCTTTCATGAACTCAAAGACTCAACATTGAACTTGGTATTTGTATAGCATTTGATGACATAAAGTATATCTGGCTGTTGGATTTTTCTAATATTTAATCTTCAAGGAAATCATGAGAACTAAAATGTCAATCAGCAAGACATTTTGAAAGAACTGTTCACTTTTTTAAAGCTTCATCATGATACAAAAGACAATAGTCCTCTGAGAACCTATTTTTCTTCCACAACGAAAGGAACCACAGTGATGACAAACTTACTTTAACCCAAGTCAGAGCTGTCTGTAGAGAATTGCAATGTGAAGAAAATATTCACTACTCAATCCAGAAAAAACTAGCCATAAAGTCACAGCATTGTAAACTTGGACCATGTCAAGGTTATCATTTTGTAGACTGAATAGTTTAGCACTAATATGTCTTGATGATTGTTTTTAACTTCACTGTTGTGATGGTTAATTTTAGGTGTCATCTTGATTAAATTAAAGAATACCTAGAAACCTGGTAAAGCATTATTATGGGGAGTGTTTGTGAAGGTATTTCCAGAGAAGATCAGCATGCGAGCCTGAGTGGATCAGGTGGGAAAGACCCACCCTCAATATGGCAGGCACCATCAAATCTGCTAGGGACCCAGAGAAAACAAAACGGAGGAAAAGAAAAATGCCTGTGTCCACTAGAGCTAGGATCCATTTTTCTTTCCTGTGCATAAGCATCAGAACTCTATGCTCCCAGCCTTTGGGTTCTAGGTTTCCCCAGACTTTGGGTTTGAGACACCAATGGAACCTCCAGGTTCTCAGGCCTTGGCCTCAGACTAAGCATCACACCGTTGGCTTCCCTGGTTCTGAGGCTTGCAGAGTTGGACTGAGCCACGTGATAGGCATCCCAGAGTCTCCAGTTTACAGATGGCCTATCATGTAACTCCTTGGCTTTCATAATAGTGTGAGCCAATTCTCTAATAAATCTCTTATATATCTAAATGCATATTCTATTGCTTTACTCTTTCTGGAGAACACTGACTTACACAACCATCTACACTTTCTTCTCCATTTTTTGGGAGGGAGAGCATGCTGGCTGGTAGGGGATCCAAACCCTCGACCTTTATTTTATAAGGCTGTGCACTAAGCAACTGAGCTAACCAGCCAGTCCTCTTCATGTTTAACTTGGTCCTTGCCACTTTTCGCAGTCACAAACCACCACATCAATTTCCTCACCTTTGATTATTGCTATGTCATTCATAGCAGCACACAAACTAGGCCAAGTTTCTCCATAGGCTTCATGGTATTTTATATTTTTTCATTCAGTTTTTCATTCAAGCTACATCACCAGCAGGTTACTATATTGTTCTGCCTTCCAAATAACAGGATGTTTCAAAATTCTCGTCTTGTTCCATAGCCCTCTCTCTGTGTCATGGAAGAGTTAGAGTTTCCACTGATATGCAGATCTAGAAATTATTTCCCTGTTCTTCATCCAGCAAAAGCATTTGGTCTTTTATTAAATGCAATGACCATATTTAACTAGTTTATTTACTATTTATTTTGATTCCTTAATAACTCAGTCTGTATGAATGTTTGGCTGGAGTTTAAGTTGCCAGAAGGTAAAGTCTATTTTAGTTTAATTGCTTTTATATGAAGATTGATGTAATGCCATATCCTGTTAGATGTTTCATAAAGACATTTCATGTTTACATGCACTTAACATCAGATATTGGTTAGGTGCTTTAAAATAGTAACTAAACACTATAATACATGCAAATATTGAGAGGCTGGAAAAATATCATCTCTAATCTCAGAGTCCAAAAATTAAGAATTTTTTAATCGTGTACTATTTATAGACTCCTAGGTTAAGATGTTATCTTGACAGTCATGAACTCTGGTTAGTAACATGGAAAAAGTTTTTGATATAATAAAAGTTGCCACTCTTCATGGACTACCTACTATGTAACAAGAACTTCATGTAAGTCATTTCTAAGTTTCACAACAATGCCTCAAGATATTTATTTTGTCATTCGTGTATTACAGATGAGGAAATAGAGGCTCACATGTCTTAGGGAACTTCTCTATTGTTAATTAACAAATACATAATATTGAACATTGAAACTAGGGTCCTTTAATGTTCAAGTCCCAGAGTTTTTACTTCACTACCCAATATTAACACTACTGAAAAAATTTAAATGCAAAACTTGCATGTGAAATGATGCATAGTTTATAAAACAAGGAACAACTCAAAAATAAAGACTCCATGTGGCAGTAAGTGGAATTATCAGGGATTTCCTTTCTTTCTCAAAATTTTCTTATGGTTTTTGCAAGAGAGAAGAATGGAGGGGGAAGAAAGGAAAGAAAAAAAGAACTAGGACAAGTTCAGTGTTGAGGTACTTGCTCCTTTTACATGAAAGGACTAGGATTAATTGGATGAACTTTGTATAATTTAATTTTTCTTAGGGGAAGCTCATAAAGACCTGCTCAGGACTAAGTAGGAACAGTTGTTAAAGGAAGAAAACTTCTCGATGACAACCTGAAAAAGGAACTGATAGGAAATGAGATGAGCCTCAAAAGACCGGTATTATAATGTTTTTAATAATGAAGGCATTAGCACAGCAATTGTTAGAATTTTATCTTTCCTATCATGAAATAAGGATCTAGATAGTATGCAGTAATTAAAGATTGACTTTGATTTAGATAATCCATTTTAATTGCATTTTTAATTGTAGTGAAAATTTCATGAAGTACCATCTGAAAATGCTGATGGAGAAAGATTAACTAATCAAGATCAGGCTTTTATATTTAAATTATTAGAAAGAGACCATGAGTGGTAAGTCTAAAATACATCTCTCAACTAACACACAAGTCCCTGTAATCTCATCTCACCTTCTGGGAACAATGTATAACAAATTAAAGCTGGTTCATGAAATGTCATACAATCTGACAGCAAGATTCTAATTGATGAGGAAATGGCTATTTTAATGATTATTTAACAACCATAGAAAATTTCAATTACTGTGAAACATGACGAATATTACCTTAAGGGGACAAATAATTTCTAACAGTTATTTTAACCAATTCAGAGGTCTCAGTGGACATTTTCTGACCTATTCACACTTTCTGCCATTTAGTTTGGTTGAAGAGATGGGCAGCTGACTTGTATTGTGAGTGTTAAAAATAAAAATAAAAAAGTCCTGTTCAAAATTAGGAAAACACACCTTTCAGTTACCAGATTTTCTTGAGCTGAATTTCCTTTTATTCACTTACACAGTCCTACCTACTACTGCATCTCTCATGAATTTAGTGACCAATGTCAGTGTTTAAATGAATTTAGAAGTGTGAATTTTGGCTATATGGGTGGCCCTGCTGTTCCTTTGTCTTCTCCATTGCAGCACTTACCACGTCTTACACAGTACTTTTAAAACATAAATTTATTTTCACTCCCCCCTACTAGGGAATGAGACACAGTGTATGTTCAATACACATTTTGATGTTGAACAGATTATGACTTTCTTCCATTTTGACTAATATTATGAATGTTGTTATTTATATTGATATTCTGCACTTAATATCTCTATATCCTTCCCTGTTACACACTCTCAAGCACACACACTAACATTTGATCACAGTCAATGTATTTATTGTTTTTGCTTTTTTTTATTTTTTTTTGTCCTTTTTGAGACGGGCCGCACTGCGCTCAGCCAGTGAGCGCTGTGAACGCACCGGTTATCCCTTTATAGGATCCGAACCCATGGCGGGAGCGCTGCTGCGCTCCCAGCGCCGCACTCTCCCGAGTGCGCCACGGGCTCGGCCCTTGTTTTTGCTTTGGATATGCTAGACATTTCAGGTTATGTCCAGAAACTGCCTATATGGCTGGTTTTATGTCTAATCTACATAAAAGAAATGTCTTAATCATATTTTAGGTCTTATAATTACAATTTAATTCCTCCAGAATTATGAAAGCATTAAAATCAAGGTTTTGGAAAATAAGAATGGCGATTAAGAAAGTTTTGGAGATTGTTAGAAAGAAAGAAAAAAGTAGTTGGAAAGTAGATATAATTCAATAGAAAAATGAAAAAGAATTATAATTCAGACAAAATATGATAGAGGTCATTGATTGTTCTAAATTCCATAATTCCTTTGATTCTGCTGAGGTTAAAATCATATTCTGAATCCACTTCTCATATCGTGTTTACTTCTGAAATGATTATTAAAATTAGAAGAAAGCATAAATTCACTTGAAAATTTTGGGTTACAGGAAAACAAATTCATAATAATCAGCAAAAATTTTAAAATTTATTTTTCTAGTCTCTAAATTTGTTTTAAGCACATATCCACTATCATAAATGAAGGTCAAGAAATAAGTCTTTCCAGATTACTTTTACTCAAGTATTTATTTCAGTGTTGGGCAATAATCTTCAACTTTAGTTTGCATAATAAATCCCCAAAAGAGATGATTAAAAGTGCACAAGCCTTTGATCCACCCCCTAGAAGGTCTTTGGTGTGGCTCAACAGTCTGAAAAACCATGACATAACACTATATAATGATTATACAGCAATATATAAGAGGTATGTGGGGTCACAGAACAACTCTAATCTCAAGTATTTCACCTATCACTACAGCAAATATAATTGAATTGTCCACAAAATATACAGGCTAAGATTATTTTTTAGCTAAAATTATCAGACCAACAGAAATGCTTCTCAATCCATTACT
This sequence comes from Galeopterus variegatus, assembly GCF_000696425.1. Taxonomy (NCBI): domain Eukaryota; kingdom Metazoa; phylum Chordata; class Mammalia; order Dermoptera; family Cynocephalidae; genus Galeopterus; species Galeopterus variegatus. Next base: position 79,111 of record NW_007730338.1, on the reverse strand, counting down.
GAATGAGAAGAAATATTGGATAGTCACAGAGGTTTAACTGGATGTCCATTTTGGAAGGCAGTGTGGGAGAAGTAGCTATTTGTGTGAGCCCCAATTAGCCCTTTATGAGGTTTCACCTGGAAGCCATTGGAAAATAATCTGTGATACTGTCATACATTTTAAAACTTTCAGAAATACCAAAATCAACTCAAAGTGGGTTAAAGAATTAAATATACACCCTGAAACAATAAAACTCCTTAAAGAAAACATAGGGGAAACACTCCAGGAAATAGGAGTGGGTACAGAATTCATGAATAGGACCCAAAAAGCACAGGCAACTAAAGGTAAAATAAACCAACAGGAATATATCAAACTAAAAAGCTTCTGCACAGCAGAAGAAACAATCAACAGAATATAAAAACAACCAGCACGGTGGGAGAAAATATTTGCTAAATATATATCTGACAGAGGATTAATGTCCAGAATATACAAGGAACTCAAACAACTTTACAACAAAAAAACAAATAACCTTATTAAAAAATGGGCAAAGCAGCTGAATGGACATTTCTCAAAGGAAGATATACAAATGACCAACAGACACATGAAAAAGTGCTCAACATCACTCAGCATCTGGGAAATGCAAATCAAAACCACACCGAGATACCATCTCACTCCAGTTAGGATAGCAAACATACAAAAGACTGAGAACAATAAATGTTGGTGAGGTTGTGGAGAAAAAGGAACTCTCATCCACTGTTGGTGTGACTATGAAATGGTGCAGCCTTTATGGAAAATGGTTTGGAGTTTCCTCAAACAATTACAGATAGATCTACCATATGACTCAGTGATTCCACTGCTAGGAACATACCCAGAGGAATGAAAAACATCATGCCGAAGGGATACCTGTACTCCAATGTTTATTGCAGCACTATATACAATAGCCGAGAGCTGGAACCAGCCCAAATGTCCATCATCAGATGAGTGGATAAGGAAACTCTGGTATACCTACTCAATGGAATACTACTCTGCTATAAAAAAGAATGAAATACTGCCACTTGCAACAACACGGATGGACTTAGAGAAAATTATATCAAGTGAAACAAGTCAGGCACAGAAAGATAAATACCGCATGTTCTCACTTATTTGTGGGAGCTAAAAATTAATAAATAAATAAACACACAAACAAATAAAGGGTGAAGGGAAGAAGACAGAATAACCACAAAAATTTCTTAAACTATTTAAGCCAAGTGCACCGATACATTAGGGATGGGGGGTGGGGAGGGGGGGGAGAGGAATGGGTAAAATTAAATTGAATTAAAAAAATAAAAATAAAACTTTCAGAAATAATTCTATCACATCAGGATGCAGTTTGTGTTTGGGAGGTATCTGGGTTGAGAAATGTGAGAAAACACATCAAAACTTTAAAAAAAAGTAAAACAAGTAAAACTTATGTTACATGTCACACTAAATATATAGTGGGTTATTCTTTTTTTTCTTTTTTTTCTTTTTGTCCTTTTTTTTTGAGACCGGCCAGTGAGCGCACCGGCCATCCCTATACAGGATCCGAACCCGTGGCGGGAGCGCCACGAGTGCGCCACGAGCTCGGCCCTATAGTATGTTATTCTTAAGGAGTTCAGTGTAGTAAAATGAGAGAAATTGATGAAAGATGATGTATGAGCAGGCATTAGCTTCCTCTCTTGAAAAACAAAGTTGATAAAAAGAAAAGAAAAATAGGAAAACCTTCATTAACTTTGAAACTATGAGGGGCATTCTCACACCACAAATTTTTAAACAATTTCTGCTCTAATTTCTATAGATAAAATCAAATTGCTTTTTTCTTTACCTATTTTAATAAATATTTATTATTATATTCTGTGCACATGTGGAATAAATTCATTCATATACCGCAGATTTTTGAGGAATTTCTGCTGCACTCTGTATAGATTAAGTAGTATTACTTACTTCAATAAATATTTATTGAGTATTATGTGTAAGCAGAAATTTGACACCCTCAGGAAGTGATTGTTTGAGGAAATAAATGGATTACCTCTGTAGAACCCTATGAATATCCTTTGTTATGGAGTAATGAAGGTTGCTGTTGGATTTGGGGCTAAAAAAGAGAGATACCTTTCTACCTGAAGTTTGTTTTTCTGCCACAGATAGCATCTCTTGGGATAACTTTTTCTAGCTGGAAGTTTAAGAAAATCCAGACCAAAACAAATCCTGCCACCACAGGATTTGGGACTTTTACTACTCCTTGATATGGTGGGTTCACCATGACCTGAGGGACACTTTCCAGAGCTGAAGAACCGAGAAGCTTCAAAATCACACAGTGGGTTGTTTCCATCTCTTGGCTACTGTAAATAGTTCTGTGATGAACATGGGTGTGCAGGTCTTTCTGATATATCTATTTCATTTCCTTTGTGTATATATAGAATCAACCCAAATGCCCATCAACAGAGGAATGGATAAAAAGCAAACAAAAAAACAAAAGCAAAACTGGTATGTACACACAATACTATTCAGTTACAAAAGAAATGACATCTAGTTATAAGTGAGAACAGGCAGTATTTCTCTTTCCTTGTCTGGCTAATTTCACTTCACATAAATAAACTCTACGTTATCAATTTTTTTTCAATGATAAAAAAAAAAAGAAATGACATCCTATCATTTGTGTTGGGCGTCTCTGGCGGCCGCATGGGACCCCAACAGGTTTTTCCTTTCCCTAGAGGGTTGGGGCCAAAGGGATTGCCCTTTTCTCCCCCCACAGGATGCAGGGCAAAAAGAGATTCCAAGAAATGGGTGAGCACGCCGCTGCTCTCCCAGATAGGGAACAAACACATACACACGCAGCGGGGGTTCTGTCAGGCAGTTCCGTTTATTGTAACACAAAAGATCATATTTATATGCTTAGCAGGGGGGCATTTCCAAGCTTAGGCCAATCCTTGAAAAGGTCAAATGTACTCGTGCCTCACCTCTCTATGCTTAGCCCTCCCCCTTAACTTCCCTTGGGCGCCACCTTTTATCCGTTTAGGCCATCTGTTGTTTTTGCTTAGAAAAAGAGCGCGGTCCCATACATCTGCAGCAACATTGATGGAACCAGAAACCATCACATTAAATGAAGTAAGTCAGGCACAGAAATACAAATAACTGAATGTTTGTATTCATATTCAGAAGCTTGAAAAAATAAGTGGTTCTCATAGAAGTAGAGAATAGAATAATGGTTTCCAGAGCATGAGAGTGTAGAGGGGAAAAGGGTAGAGGAGAAGTGGTGGATTAACAGGTACAAAACTATGCTCTCTACCCTAAGTGAAATATTATACAGCATATTTTTGTACTGGTACAACACACTGTATACCACAAATATGTACAAATAAATGTTAAAATTAAAAACAAAATCTCATAGTAGGGCTGGGAAATAGTCTTTTCAGGCAGCGGCTCTAGGAGAGAACACACACACACACACACAAACAAACACACTCACACTTAGGACGCCTTATTTTCTAAAAGCAGTGTCACAATATGCCTGATTTTCTGCATCTTGGCTTCTCTTACTAAAATACATCTTGCAAATCCTAACTCAGCTGATAGTAGTTATGATTTATTTTACTTTAAATGACCACATGATATTTCAGTATGTATTCATCATAACTTAATCCTCTTGATGGGCTATTCCATTTTTGTTTATTTGCTCATTTCACAATTCCTATCAAGGCTGCAATAAACATCCTGTCTGTGGATAATTAAATGCATTTTTTTTTTAAATGGGAGAGGTTCCATAAGTTGGATTTCTATAGGTCAGATGTGTATTTGTTTCCTAGGCTTGCTGCCCCAAAAGACGTAAATCTTAAGACAGCAGTACCACAAACAGCAAACATTAATTCTCTCAAAACTCTGGAGACGAGACACCTGAAATCGAGGTGTTAGCAAGGCCGTGCTCCTGCTGAGATGCTGGGTAGAATCCTCCCTTGCCTCCTCCTCCCTTCGGGCAGTGGCCATCAGAGGCTGGTGTTCCTTGGACTGAATTGCAACACTTCAATCTCTCCTCCACTGTTACATGGTTTTCTCCCCTAGTGTCCGCTTCGGTGTTTCTTCTCTTTCCATGTAAGGATGCCAGTCATTTTGGATTAAAGGTCCACTCTACTCCAGTATACCTTCATTTTGATTTACATCTGCAGGGCCCTATTTCCAAATTAAGTCCAATTCACACGTACCAAGTGTGAGGACTTCAATATAATTTTTGAGAGGACACAATTCAACCCACAACAAAAATATGTGTTAACTTGAAAAAAATTAATAGAATTTGCTGGATTTTCTTCTAAATGGCTACAGCCATTTACATTAAGTATGTATGAGTGTGCACTTTTCATTCATATGCTTTCTAGATGTAAGTGTTATCTATTTATTTTTTGCTGTGGATTGAATGAATGTCCTCCCCAAACTCATTGAAACTTAACTCCCACTGTAACAGAGTGAAGAGGGTGGGAAATCCAGTAATAGTATTTGAATGGTTTTGAGAGGTGATTAGATTGTGAGGACCTCACCCTCATGAATGGATTAATCGATTCATGGAGTAAAGGGTGTGGTTCTGATGGCTTTATAATGAGGGCAAGTGAGAACGTTAGATCTCTCTCCATGAGACATGAATGTTCTCTATGAACGTTCTCCATTAGACAGCCTACTTCACTGTAGAGTCACCACCACCAAGGAAAAGGCCCTTACCAGATGTGTTCCCTGGGCTTTAGACTTCCCAACCTTTGAAATGATAAGAAATACATTTCATTTCTTTATAAATCATCCAGCTTCAGGTATTCTGTTATAAGCAACAGAAACAGACTAATAATTTTTTCTAAACAGCTTGGTACAAATAGTCATTTTCATTTATATGACTACTGTGAGTTTGAGCATCCTTTCATATTTTTTGTACATCTAGATTTGCTCTTTTATGAATTTATGTTCATTTCCTTATTGGGTTTTCTCTTTTTTAGGTAAATTTATACATGTTCTTTATATGTCCTAACTCGTTTCATAAACTTTGCCTTGCAAATCATTTTTCCAAAACTATTTCTTTACTGGCTTTGTTTATGGTATCTTTTGCAATACAAACATTCTTAATTTTATATAGTTAAATATATCAGATAAATGAGCATATGCTTAAAACATAAAGAGATATTACAAGTTGATACAAAAAAGACAACTCGATTTTTTAAAAAGGGGCAAATAATGTAAACAGGTATAGTAAAAATTTTTTTAAAAGGACAGAATGAGTAATAATTACAAAGTCTTTATTTTCATAAACAATCAAATTAATTAAAATTAAAACAATGGGACGTTTTGCCTTTCAAATGAGCATTGATTCAAATAATAAACTTATTGTTAAGAAATTAAGGAAACATTCTCATACACTACTGGTGATAGCCATGAATAAGACTGATTTTATTAAACACCTACCTCCTGGTTGCAATTTTGAAATATTTTTATACTTATAAACTTTCATCTAGGAATTCCATTTTTATGAGTTTAACCAAGGATATTACTGTAATAAGTTATTACTGTAAGTTTTCTGTTGCAATATTTTTTAATATTGAAAAATAGTAATAATGAAAATATCCAAGAAAAAGGGGGCTTGGTAAAATAGATTATATCACAATCAAGCAATCAAATACTATGCCAACATTAACACTGCTGTATAAAAATATAGTTATCATGATGTCTTGATGTCTAATAAAAAGTAGATTATAAATCTCTATCTATATAGAAGTAGCATGTACAGGGAAAGAAACATTTAATGTTATAAATATATCTGTCCTTCCCAAATTGACCTATAGTTTCAATGCAACCCTGGTAAAAATCCCAACAGATTCCCTCCTCCCACCCCCAGGCCTTGACAAACTGGTTCTAAAATTTAGATGGAAAAGTAAAGAACAAAAATAGACAAGTTATGCTGGGAGGAAGGAAGAATTGCCTTACTAAATATCAAGGCTTGTCATAAAGCTATATTATTTGAGAGAGTGTGCTTTCAAGAAAGAGGTAGAAAATTAAGCTGTTAAACAACATTGCATATATATATAGAGAGAGAGAGAGGGAGAGATTAGATATATGGCAATAATGGCATTGCAGATTAGTAGAAAATAGATGAACTACTCAATAAATGATGTGGTAAAAAATAATTTTCTATCTGGGGAAAAAAGAAGTGTGTTCTCTACCTCACACCATAAATATCTTTATACTTTCTGGGTAGGAAGTATTTTAAAATATAGTACAAAATTAACAACCATGAAGTTAATTATTGATAAATATGACTCCATAAAGCTTAAAATTTTCTGTCCATCAAAACATATCACATAGAGAGTGTAAAGAGAAGCCAAAAACTGGGAAAAATATTTTTATTACATAATATTAACAAATAACTAGAAATCATAGGACTCAACAGAAATCAATTAAAATTAATGATAAAGCTAGTAGAAAAGTTGCAAAACACATAAGTAGACATTTCTAGAAAAAGAAATGCAAGCGACCAATAAACTCATGTAAAGATGCAGAGTCTCTAAATAATATGAAAAATGAAAATAAAGATGACAATGAGGTAGCACTTCACTCCAAGTTGATTGGCCAGAACAGAAGTTTAACAATACCAAGTACTGGTAAAGATGTGGATTAATAGGAACATTTGTAAAATGTTTATAATAGCAAAAAACTGCAAAATGCATTAACATTGGGATGGAAAAATAAATTGTGATATATTCACAAATAAAATTCTATATAGATGTCCACACTGAGCTACAGCCACAGAATTGACATGCAAAACATTAGAGCCATAGTGTTGAGTGAAGAAGCAAGCTACAGATAACTCTAAAAAGTCCTATCAACTCTCCTAGTCAACTTGGCTGCTATAACAAAATACCTTAGAATGAATGGCTCAAACAACAGAAATTTACTTTGTCACAGTTCTGGAGGTTGGCAGTCCCAGATCCACATGCCAGCTGGTTCATTTCCTGGTGAGGGCTCCCTGTCTGGTTTGCAGATAGCCACCTTCTCCTTATTTGTCCTTACATGGCAGGGAGAGAAAGACAGAGAGAAAGACACAGAGAGAAAGATATTCCTCTTCTTATAGGTGACTCTTCTTATAAGGTTACAGTCCTACCAGATTAAAGCCTCAACATTATGACCTCACTTAATCTTAATTATGTTCTGAAGACCCTGTGTTTACATACAGTCTCATCTGGGGTTAGGGCTTCAACTTATGAATCTCGAGGGACACAGTCCAGTCCATAGCATCATCTTTATATAGTTTAAATGCAAACAAAAACAAACTAATATATTATATACTCATAAGTACAGATTTCATGAAGCTATAAGGAAAACAAAACAACAAGAAAAAAAGAAATGCCAAATTCCTCGATGATGCGGGGGCTGAGGCCAGGAAGAGGCACATGTGTTGGTTCAATGGTATTAATGATGCTCTTTTTCTTAATGGGGTAATTAGTTGTTATCTGGCTATTATAATCTATAGTTTATTGTTAATTAAAAAAATTTAAAAAATCTTTACAGACTATCCTCACTGGGTTAATAAATTATGTATTTATAAAATGCATTTATAATTCTATGCATAGAAAGATTTCATTATATACATACTGAGTTGATAAACAGTTTTCTCTGGATGGTGGAATTATATGTATTTTTTTTCTAATGATCTGATTTTTCTGTTTTTCCAAAAATGTATTTCTTCCATTGAGTAAGTGTTAAACAAAATAAAGGTAAAATGAGTTCACATCTGAAGACCAAGCTGCAAGCAGAGAAAGCGTGCTTGTATTGACAGCATTCCCAGGGCTGCAGTTGATCATGGTTTTCTTTGCCAAAGCTCTTTCCTAACAATTAAATAAAAATAAATTATATTGCTAAAGAGCTCAGTTATTATATGGGAAATTTAGGGAGTTCTGTCTGCAGGTATTTCTTCATTTTGAGGCGTGACTGCTTCTTGAGTACCTGTCAGATTAAAATAACCAGCTTCCTAGGTTGGGTTTTATTTACTGTCATTATTAATGATCCAAAAGATGGAGTAAACACAGAGCCAGTTAAGCCGGGAGGGATTGCTAACACCTGGGAAAACAAAAGGACACAAAAATTTCAATACTGTTTCTCTTCTTCTAAGTAACAGCTCAATTTAAAAAGCAGTGTTTAAATTCTACTGCTCCCAACTTTATTTATTTTTTTTTAGGGCATACAACACTTTTAACCAATGTTGTTTTGCTTTTAAAAGATTATATAGAAAAGGTCTCTTTATTTATAACTTTCCTCTAAGGAAATGGTCTCAAAGTTTCTTACAAATATATATTGAGGGTGATGATGTATTGCTTAGAAGGGGAAACTTTTCAACCTCAGTGAAATGCATTCTATGTACTTATATAGCTTGAGGGCTGCTTCTAACTCTCAAGTGCCAGTAACTTGGGGAGAAACCTAAGGGATGCAGACATAAGCCAGTATAGAAAAGGAGGGGTTTACAAGAGGCATGGTTTTATCCCTGTGGAGAATGAAGAAGCCCTTCTACAGAACTTCCCAGCAATGAAAAATTATAGGTAGCAGTGCCGAGTTGCATGGGAATAGGGAATCTTGAACACACAGTACAAGAGAAGAGCATGGCTGGGTGTTTAGATGGTGTGACAGATGGAACGTGTGCCTGTATGCGTTTATAGCTAATGACCATGTGACTCACAGTCAAGGGCGAGTATAACTTGTCAACACCAGGAAGAACATATTGCAAAGGATAGAGAAAAACAATGAAAGAATTTGCTACTGCAGACCAGATTCTCAACATGAGAAAACAGTAGTTTGAAGTGTGGAAGTGAGCATGATCTTGAGAATATCTCTGTAGCAACAGGGAGTAAAGGACAAAGATTAAACAAATGTACAAGGACCTTCATGGCTGCACAGAGAGCTTGTTTTCAAGAACGTGTATAGAGAAGACAGGATAAGGATACACATCCTATGATGAATACAAAAGAGGGAAAAACCGGCAAGAATTGCTTCAGGAGGGGCAATACCCCAAATAATCTGAAACTCGAAAATGTGAAAATGGCAGGAGCAGGATCCACAAGTCACTTTTTGGGGAAAAAATTCCAGTACAGTAACCTCACTATAAATATTCACATTGGAATTTGCATGAGTCTGAAATATATTGATTATGTTAAGTCATTAAGGTTTGGGAGCTGTTTGTAATAGCTTTCTCCCCTGTACTAACAATAGATTAAAATTCCAAATAATAAAAATGTCTTCCTTTTTGGAAATTTTAATGTATTTTACAAACTTGTAAATATATTTGCAGAATAACCTTCAATGATCTTTAAGAAATAATGGGCAATGTAAAAACATAACAGAAAGCTAGAAATTGACTAAAGCAAAGTTTTGCAAGAAGAAAGACAAATTGGTAAGCTTTATGTCAATTTCGGGCAATCGATGTATAATGAGTTATTGAATATGTAACTTTTGAGTACATTAAAGGAAAATACTCGTTTTCAGGAGTCAGCTTTGATTTACTAAGAATAAAACATGTGATAATTACCTGCTTTTCTGTCTGAAAATTGCTTTCGAGCCAGTAGTTCATGGATTGGAATACAGGGTCTCCTTGTGGATGACATCAGCAGGTCTGTAAAATGATAAAATGAAAGTATTCAAAGCAATGTAGTCTAGTGCATAATAATAAGTGTTGAAGACTTCAATTTAATATGTAACCAAATTTCTTAAAGCTATTTGGCTTTTATTTTAAGAAAACATGAAGTAAAAATGTTTCAATTATGCTTAGCCTTTCTATAGTAATTTATAGTTAACAAAGCACTGTATGTGCATTTTTTCTTTTGATTTTTATAATAAATAATAGATGAGAAAATTGATGTTCAGAAAGGAAAGGTAACTGATTAAGACCACACAGTAAGTTACAGCTGGGAGAAACCTAGATTTTCTAACTGTTAGCACAGTTTTCTGGTGGCTACATCATTGTGCCTCTTGTCAGAAGTCATTACTACAAATGTGCTACTCACCATCTCATATTTATTTCAGTGCTGGGTAATGACAAAACAAACATGTTAGACAAGATTCCTATCGCCCAGTATCAGAAGACGGCATTCTCTAATGTGGTGTTGCACAAATGGAGCCTATATACTACAGGAGCTTGGAAGGTTTGTTTTATTCCATCTATAACTTGTGGACTCCATCCATGGAGTGTGGTCGGGTTACTTCCAAGAGCTGCATGCCAACAGGAGCACTCATGATGGGAATGAGTCACTGCCAGAAATTCTACCATTAGAATTCTCTCCATCTTGGAGGCACTTACCAGCTCTAATCTGCCTCTGCAATGGACTACTATAGAGGAGGAAGTGTTTTACAAAAATGTTTCTTAGATGGTGAAGGAGTGCATGCTTAAATGCATTCTGTCATCAAACCTCTACAATTGATACCAGTGTATTCTAGTTTTAGAATAGTATATTTAAAAAGCATTAAAAACAGTTTACCCCAGTGTGATCTTTGAAAATAATGCTGGAATTGTGACTGAGGGTGAAAGGAGTAGGAGATATGATCAGAGAAGAGCAGAGTTTAATCATGTAGGGCCTATAGACTTTGGTTTTCATATTGAGAGTGATGGAAAGACATTGAGGTGTTTTGAACAGAGGAGTAAAGTGATGTGAGTTACATTTTAATAAGGTCACTTTGGTTGCTTATTGAAATAAATTGAAAAAAGACAAGATTGGAGGCAGAGAAACAAGTTAGGAGACTATTACAGCAATCTAGGCAAGAAATGATGGTAGTTTGGACTAGGTACAAGTGGTGAAGAGGGATAGGATTTGGGGTGCATTCTGAAGGTAGAGCTACCATGATTTGCTGATGAGTTGAATCTGGGAATGAGAGAAATAGAATTGTCAACAATGACTCCAAAGTGTTTGGCCAGAGCAAGTAGAAAAATAGAGTTATCATATACTGAGAGCAGATGGGTTTAAGTTTGAGAGGCTTAGTAAACATCTAAGAGATGATATCGATAAACAATGGGATTTTAATTCTAAAATTTAAGGTAGAGGTCTGGGCTTGAAGTTTAATTTTAAGGGTCACTATCACGTTAGAAGGTACTTAAAACCATGAGTCTAGAGAGGATATATAGATAAAAACTACAGATAGAAAAGACAAGGGTCTAAGGAAAACTACAGATAGAAAAGACAAGGGTCTAAGGACTGATCCTGCAGACACTCTGAAGTTTAAAATTAGGGAGATGAGAAAAAGCCAGCAAACGAGACTGACAAGAAGTGGTTAGAGTTGGAAAGATAATCAAGTAGCAAATTTAAGAGCGATTGTTTCAAATAGGAAATTTCAAGACAAAACAGCTTGAAGAATTGTTAAAAGAATGCAGTTGGTAGAAAATGAATAGAGAGTATTGTCAGGAATGTTTAATAGTATGTTTACAATGGAAAAACCAATCCCCATGTCCAAAATCAATCCTGCTGCCTTAAAGCAGGGCATCCCAGAAGCAGCAGTGGAGGAGAACCTGGAAATGGGAAGAAGACAAGTGCTGAAGCGTAGGTAAGTGTGTAATTAGTGATTTCAACTAGTTCCATAGGCATTATGGAGCCATGAGATGGGAGGAATCCCGTCAAAACAAGGAAGAGGTATACAAGTGTGCTTGCATAAATAACTTTGGGCCATAGTTCTCTTTAAGGATCTCATTAAAGTCATGAACCCTTCACCCCAAACAGTAAAAATACACACATGTTCACAAACAATTTCACTTACAAGAGTCTGAGAACTCTTAAACTTTGGACTCCAAATTGATAACACCTGCATTTTGTGTGGCTCATCTATTCCACCTCTTCAAGAGAGGAGATTCATGAAGGATTTAAGGGAGCAACTTGCTTTGGGACAAAGCAACTCTGACCCAGCTGTCTGGTTGAAGTGTGGGATTGTCACTGGTAGAGTTTAGTATCCTTCTGCTAATAAAGAGACAAACAATAACCATCCTGGATGCCTGTGCCATCTGAACATTTCTCTAAAACAATTAAATTAAATTTTAGTTGTGGATTGTTAAAGTAGCTTGAGGCAGTGTCACTTACATGGCCTCAGATAATGTCTCCAGTGTTGCAGAAACAACTATTTTCTCTCTGCACTAGACAGAGAAGGGTTGGGTTTATTTTTTCCCCTTCTCTTCCCTGAGCAAATCCCCATAACAAATAAAGTTACACTTCAAGACCGGATTACTCAGACTATTGGCTTTGCATGCCAATGTTTACTTTAAGTAAAAATGATACTTCTGAGAATTCAAATAATATGTTTAAGTATTTCCAGGCTATAGTTCTGCTTGCATTTGTCTTGGCACTAGTTTACCATGAATGTGTCATTTTTAGGAAGGATGATTCTTCAGTCCTAGCTGGATGTCTTTATCCAATGTCTCCCATGTGCTGAATGGATTTCTACAGACTCCTTGACTATTGTCATTTGATGAAAAGTTTACCACCCATTGGCTATAGTTTTTTGTAAGGAAATTGTTGTCTATTCTAGTAATGGTCTTATTTTGTTTAAGAGAGAAATTTAAGAAGAGAATAAATGAGGGAGAGAGAGTGAATTTAAAAATCCACAGAAGTAAATAAGGTGTTACAAAATTTATGATAATGTAAATAATCAATCATTAATCAACTAACATTCCCAAAAGACTTCAGCCCTGCCCTGGTCCTCAATTTAAACAACTTCAATTTAAATAAGTTTAAATAAGTTAGATAAAATGTCAGTAAATGACATTTTGCAAATGGCAGAGTGAATGACACTATCCTAAGATTACACTACGTTTATTTTAGGGAACTCAACACTTTTTCCCTCTTTACTCTCTTTCTCTTCCTCTCCCTCTGATTCTATGTTCTCTGAGTCATACTTTCAGATGACAAGAAGAGTTCATATCTCTTGTAGATATCTATTTGTACTTGGTGATGATTATCCACTTGTAGAAATATGTTATAGTCCATACATCATTATCTGAGAAAATGTAACTTTTTAAAGAAGAGACTCTACCAATATAATCTACCTTTAAGTTCCCTGAAACAAATATTTCTTTATTATAAAGGAAATTATTTCAGGCCCTGTGGTCAAAATGGTGTGGGAGATAATTTAGGGTAGTTCAAGGTGTCTTTAACTTCATTCACAACATGTGGGAAATAATCATACTAAGATTGTGTGTGACAGCAGGCATGGATCAGTGATGCATGGTTGCTGTTATCTTAGTTGGTGATGGAGTTTGGACGTGTTGTCCTCTCAAAACTCATGTAGAAATCTGATCCCCAATGTGGCAGTGTTGGAAGCTGTTTGAGTCATGGGGGTGGATCCCTCATGAAAGGATTAATTCTCTCCCTGGGGGTTAGGGGTAGTGAGTGAGTTCTCACTATATTAGTTCCTGCAAGAGCTGGTTATTTAAAAGACCCTGGCACCTCCTCTCTCTCTTGCTTCCTCTCACCATGTGATCTGCTTGTACCTGCCGCTTCCTGCTGCTTTAAACCATGAGTAGAAGCAACCTGAGGCCCATGCCAGATGCAGTTGTCCCAGAATCGTAAGCCAAATAAACCTCTGTTCTTTAAAAATTGCCCAGTCTCAGGTGTTCTGTTATAGCAGCACAAAAATGGACTAATGCAGTTGGCAAGATTTCCAACTATAAAACATGTGTGAACAATGACCTTGGATATTATACACAGATGCAAAAGTCGAAGGGAACTCTGATTTCAGATACTGTTATTTTTTGGCCTTTCTTGAAATATAACTGATTTTTTTCATGAAAGTATCTTAATTATCTTACATAATGTTCTAAAATATTCCCCTAGGGGTTAGAAAATTCTATTTATGTGTAATAAAATTCCACCTGGGTAAATCTATTCCTCCTTATTTTACCCTCCGTTGATATTGAGGACAACTATTTACTGTTGCTTGTAAATATATGTTCATAAATTTTAGGAATACATTATTTTGTTTTTATATGCATGGGGGATGCCAAGACATCTAAAATTTCTGGAAAAAGCAAAATTATAAGGACAAAAGCAGATTAGTGACAGTCTAGGGCTAGGGGTAGAAGCAGAGAATGATGGTGAAGAGTCATGTGAAACTTCATGAGGTTGTAGAAGGGCCCTAAAACTAGATTGTGCTGCTGTATAAACTTACTAAAAATCATTGAAGTATAGACCTGCAATGGATGAATTTTATGGGTTGTATTTCTTATTGTCTATATATATATATACATGTGTTAAGCATGAACTCTATGAATGGTTGAGGTGTCATGTAATTACCACATAATTGAAAAATCTTAAATTACCCATATCATTTCCAAAAAAAATGACATTTTTAAAAAGTAGAATTCAGCTGCATTTATGTAAACCTACACATTTAAGAAAATGTATTGTTTTATAATTGTTTATAAGCTATGTGTTTAGGAGATAAAACATTTCTTGGAACAAGAAAATAAACTATTCACAATGAATTGATGTATTGGAAAATGTTTAAAAGACAAACATTTGGTATAGCAGTTAGAAAATTGGAGTTGCCATGTACAGAGATGTAGAAGATTGGTTAAAGAACAGGTTTACAGTGAAATATCAGGAGTTAGGTTTTGGACAAGGTTAATTTTGAGATGCCTATTAGATATCCAAGTAGAAATGTCCATTGGCAGTTATATATGAAAGCTTGGAGTTAAAGGGTTAAGCCAGATTTGGATATATGAATTTGTGAGTTACCACATTAGAGATGGCATTTAAAGCCATAGAACTGGATGATATTACCTAGGAATGAATGTGTAGAAACAGAAGACATCTCAGAACTCAGACACGGACAAACCAATGTTTAGAGTGGCAGTTCTGAAATCTTTTTGTTTCAGGACCCCTTTACACAGTTAAAATGTTTTGAACTCCTACTTATGTGGCTCATATCTGTTGATATTAACCATATTAGGACTTGAAACTGAGAACTTAAAATATATATTTGTCGATTCATTTCCAAATAACAATAATAACTTAACTTCATGCTAATATAAATATTTGTTATAGAAACTGACTATATTTTTCCAAACAAAGACTACTCCACAAGAAGTGTGGCATTGTTTTTCATTGTTGCAAACCTCTTTAATGTTCAGCTTAATGAAAGATAATTGAATTCTCATATTTGCTTCTACATTTAATCTGTTGGGAGACATTGTTTTGATTAAGACAGATGAAGAAAATACAACCTCGCAAAAAATATTTTTTAGTGATTTGTTTATTTGCAATTTGTTCCATTTACAAACATGTAATTGGAAAAGGGAAGAATATTTCAGTAGACAACTTCAGATAACTGCGAATATTCTTCTTTGACACAACACCCAAAATAGATAAGTGGTAGTTTCTTAAAGGTTAGTTACAATGTGGAACATGAAATCATATTTATTACATTAACAACATTAGGTTTATTTTACTCTTTGAATGGACCTTTCACCCATGTGAGATTGTATAACATCAAGCATTGGGCTATTTGGAAAATATTCTTTCACTGAATTATGCAGGTATTTCAAACGGTTATGCATGTCAAAAACATCATATATTATTTTCACCATTTTTTATCAGAAAAGTCTTTAAATATTAGGGATCTGCCAAGCTCATGGTGCCAGATTCAAGTTTTTCAAAACTAAGTTTGGAAATCTTAAATTTTATCATTGGCAATGAATACTGTTAGAGTTTCCTTGAAGGAACAGGCTCACTTGATTGATTTTTTTTGCAAAAATGTGTACCAATACCTTATTTTGTAGATCAGTCACTTTCCAGTAAAAGTGGTTTTCCATGAAATATGTGGCTATTTTAGCTCACATCTCAATCATACAAGACCTTTTTTAAAAAAGAAAAAAATATTACCACCTTGTTTCAAATGGACTGACGTGCTTTATGCATACGTCCCATTTTGTCACACACAGTTTTAAGAAGATGTATTTAAGGGTAGATTTTAATAAAATTAATAACTTTTGCTGCTTTATCCAGGACAAACAGGTGAATTCAATGTCTCCTAGTACAGTAAAAAAGTCAAGTGATATTTTACTACTATAAATTTTTTTTTGAACTTGAGGGGATCTTGGAGACTCCCAGGTTTCAGAGGACCATATTTTTAGAACCACTGGCTTATAGATTGGCTTAAGAAAGTCTTGAGGTATCATGAGTATAAAAGGCATATCGGAAAAATATCTTACAATCATACAGTCTAAAACTTCTCCTAACTGCTGTGTAATTCACCTTTTTTTCATGTAAATGTGATTATGTCCCTTTTAAAAAGTGGAAAGATCCTAAACGCAATAAATAATGGGATAAAAAAAACTATTATATACATATAAACAAACTATCTATATGAATTAAACTCATCCTGTGTGTCTTATTCTGTCTTAAATGAATAAAAGGAAAAGTTAGCCAAGTTAATTAACACTAAATTGAAAAACAACAGCAACAACAAAAAAGACATAACGATAGTTTTAGGAATGACAGAACACTAAGATAAAGCAATAAGTCATTAATTGGTTATCTTGTGAAGACCATGGGAGAGCACTCACAAGGTTACCATGACTTTGGCAATGACCACAGTTATATTGCACTCAGGAACTTTAAGGGAAGAAAAAAACATATAAAGGAAAAGGGAGATAAGAAAATTGGATAGGTAATTATGCAAAGGTCTTAAGTGAGGTCATGTGATTTCCAGAAGGTCAAAAGGCAAGGTGTGTAATCAAAATGGCTAAAATAATAGTTAACCCTAAATGTGTTGTAACTTTTCAAACTGACATCAAAGAAAATTTAAAAGGCTGATAATGGTTGTAAGAAGATAATTAGAAGGGTAACTATAGACCATATTAAATGTGGCCAGATAGCAAGACTAATTAAAAATGTATGCAATCTAGGAATACAAATGTCACAAAATAAGAACAACAAATTCAAAAAAAATTTAAGAAAATCTAAAATTAGCCATAACGAACATAATGAACACAATGAACTTGTAAGTCAATATGAATACCACAATTTGAATTCTTTGGTGGTATATTTCTTAAATTGATATCCTTCATTTTCTCAAGTAAAATTTCCTATGATGATTCTCTTGGTATTGGTTGACTTTTGTGATTGTTTAATTCTTGCCAGGCTCTGTGGTGTCACTACAAAGGACATTGGAAAATATTTTTGATTTATGAAATGCTAGCATAAACTAAAATGATGAACTGAAAGAACTGTCATCATGTTTATTAAACCATAGTGCAACTTATTTGCCAAACCAATAATGTAAAAGCAAATATGCTTGGGGCACTTTAGTAATTAAATCCTTTGAGAAAAAATCCAAAGGAAGTAGCATGCAGTGCAGTCTGTTTCATGGTGAATCCAGTTATCCTTCTGACCACTTTTTTAATCTGCAAGAAGTAGAAGTTTGGAAAAATATGTACAACTCTGTAATAGTTGACTGATGAGCTTACCTTTTTTTTTTTTTTTTCCTTTTTGTCTTTTTTCGTGTCCAGCAACGGACCGCAACCCTCAGTGTCGCGCCCATACCGGACCAGGACCGGCAACGGGATTGCAACCCTCGGTGCTGCGCCCGCCCCTCGCTCAGCCAGTGAGCGGGAACCGGTCTGTATGTGGGATCCGAACCCTCGGCGGGAGCGCCGCCGCACTCTCAAGCGGCGCACTGTAGCAGTGCACCACCAGGCCGGCCCACTGATGAGCTTACCTTGAAGTCAAGCAATTGACTAGTCTTTTTCAATAATTATAAACAATATTACAAAAAAATAGATTTGGAACTTTTATGTACTGGGGAGAATCATTAGTGCTCTAAGTTTGCTGGAAATCTTAAAATGTAACTCTGTGTTTAAGGTAATGAACATGTTTATTTTGGGGATTTTTAAAAATAACTTTCTTATATTTATGTAACCCTTTATAATAAAATTTTCACACCCAATTCCATTTATAAATCAGCTGATCTATTTTTACTTTTTATTACTCTATCACTATAAACTAAGAGTTTATTTTCATCCCATGATAAAATAATTTGTACATTGATTTCATGCCTCAATGAAATAATTTATACTTCTGTTCTCTTAAATGTCATCATATCAGATGCAGGAAATTTAGAGAAATAATTGTTGGGAAAGGGTATTCTTTGAAAAACATTACTTTCCCATTTTGATGATGTTTTTGATTTTCCAGATAAACTTTTGCAAAACCTTTGCATTATTTGCATATCTCCGTAATTTCAGGAGTTGACTAGATGATGATACATCTATTTGGTCATCTTCTGGTGACAGAGTAGATACAAGAAATTACTTTCTTAAGTAAACATTTTATATTAAAATGCACGGAAAGTATTATTTCTTGGTAATACTGAAATAGTTTGTCAGGCATTGGTTTCTATGGGAAACTAGATCACACAAGAATTTTAAAAGATACTTATCAGAGTTAGGTTAAAAAAATGTAAATCAGAAAGAACATATTACTCTTAATATTATTTTAAAGACCCACTAGTGAGCAAAACTGTAGAAAACTAGAGTTAAAAATATGATTTCTTTTCCTAATTATTGAATTATAATCTGAATCAGGCAACTGGAAGAACATGGACATCCAGAAATAAAGTCAAGAACGAGAACTTTGGTTTTCCTAATTGCAAACGCTCAGTCCTTCACTGCATGCATCCCCAAAGATTCAAGGCACTTGTATTAAAGTAATACATTCTTTATATCCTGGTATTGTAATTTCTGCTTCGAGGGAGGAGGAAGGCTGTGAGGAGAAACTGTTCCTTGGGTTTAGCTGTTGGGAAGGTGGGTAAAGAGAGAGTTTACTATGTCTGTCAGGTAACAACGTTGCCATTCCTTCAGCAACCTAAGATTAAAAGGAGAAATTTCTGAAGAGGAAAAAGCAAGTGGAGAAAATGGTGTTTCAAACTGAGGAGATGCTGTGCAGCTAACTTTTTCATCACTCTAACATCCGCTTGGATTAAATAAAGCTGGTTCCCATAGAAACGGGCAGTCTCTGATTTCACAGTCTACAGCACACAAATAACTCAACTTTCTGGAAGCAAGCGTGAGAGCTCTTGAGAGCTCGAGGACAAGGAGGTGGCTGTGAAAGGCACCTGGGCTGGGGCAATGACTGCCCTCTGATACCCAGTAAGCAGAGCTTGAAAAGACCCTTCCAATCAGAAAAATAGTGTGAGTGCCACCACGCTTCTTTACATAGCCAATTGAGTCATCATATCTAAGGACGAAAAAATGTAATTTACAGAACTTTTTAAGTGCAATAATTCCTCAACCAATGTGCATGACATCTTACTGACTGAAGCAGGACTACACTAAGCAGTGCTTGGTTGCTGAGTCACCGCTGGACCCAAATCCTGGACCTGCCACTTAGTCACTGTGTGATCTTCCAGAAGTTGCTAAGTCTTTCTAGGTTAGTTAGTTCAGTTGGTTGGAGCAAAGTGTTACAATACCAAAGGTCAAGGGTTTGAATCTCCATACTGGTTAGCCGCCAAAAAACAAAAGAAACAAACAAACAAAAACCCCAAAGCATTTTATTATTTGTAAATGTGATGAGGGGAATATGTTCCCTGCGAATTTGATAGTAGGATTAAATGAATTAGTTCATGGCAAACGATTTAGAACACCGGGCGCCATATGTCAAAGACTTAACAAGTACTACATATTCAGAAAGTGTCCCAAATCCATTTAAATCAGTATATGTTTATTATGCTAAATGTGCAAATCAGAAGAAAACAAATAGCTAATAATCTTAAAGACTATTCATATGTTTAAATATTTTCTTCCCATCTTTTCATACGTATATTTGTTTTACTTTAAAAAGTTTGTGGAAAAAGCTGAAAGATAATACAAATCTTTCCATGAACTTTTTGAAGTATGCTTATATATACATAGATATACATTTATGATATAATTTGTTATTCTACATTTTCTCACTCATTATAAACATAAATATTTCCTTATGTTATTAATATTCAATGTTCCATCATGTTTAATGCCATTTATTTAGTGAAACTTCCTCTTCTCAGTAGTATGTCATAATTTTACACATGTCCATGTGTATCCTTTGGTTTTCCATTTGGTTCCACTGATCTACCTCTTTAGTTTTGCCAGAATATCTTATTATTATAGTGCTTATAGCTTTGGGGCTTTTAATATTTATATTAATACACTTTATCACTCTGATGTTTATAAAGATGACTTAGCTATTCTTTTTATTTTTTTCTTCCAGATGATTTGTAAACAAATTTAAATAAGTTCTACAAACAAAAAAGTTCAAACAAAAGAAATAGTGCCATTACTGGAATTTTACTCCAGATTTGTACTAATATGCGTTCATTTGTGAAAAAAATTATTATATTGAGTATTGCCATCCAGAAACAAAATATTTATCTTCATTTATTGCAGTCTGTTTATATGCCTCTCCATATATGTTTTGCTAGTTTCTTTTACTTTATTTATATCCCTCTTATTTTTTATAAATAAAAAAATTAATAAAAATAATGTGAGGAGGTGTTTGTTTTAGTTTATGTTCTGTGATCTTTTAAAAATTTTTAGTTTCTAACTCTTTATTTTTGGTGTATAGGGCTACTGATTCTTTTACTTATTCATTTCATCCTGAGTCTGTTCTCTGAACTTGCCAGTTAATTTTAAGAATATTTGTCGGTTTTTAAATTAATATTTTTTTTTTCCTTTTTGTCTTTTTTCGTGTCCGGCAACGGACCGCAACCCTCAGTGTCGCGCCCGCACCGGACCGGGACCGGCAACGGGATCGCAACCCTCGGTGCTGCGCCCGCCCCTCGCTCAGCCAGTGAGCGGGAACCGGTCTGTATGTGGGATCCAAACCCTCGGCGGGAGCGCCACCGTGCTCCCAAGCTGCGCACCGTAGCAGTGCGCCACCGGGCCGGCCCTAAATTAATATTTTTAATAGACTATTTTTTTAGAGCAGTTTTAGGTTCACAGCAAAATTAAATGGAAGGTACATATACCCCCATCAACATTTCCTATGTCCCCCCTTCAACAAAACTTCTCCAGAAATATTTTTAAAGAATATTTTAGTCACTTTTCTCTGCTCTCCTTCTAGATGTTTCTATTCAACAGTAAGATTTTTTTTCTTAACTCATTCTGTGGCAGTATTGGGCTTGTTTGCCCTCAAATCCATGATTCACTTTTCCTATGCTCATCTGTGTATCTCAGGTGGGCTGATCCCCTTCAGGCCGGATTCCCATATTTCAACTGACTTCCATGTGGGAGTATCTGGTGGGATATTGGGGCAGGGTATGGAGACATGGGAGCACAGGAGAGAATGGAGGATATGTATGCCTCTTCCTCTCCACTTCTGATGATGACGTGACAGTGTCTGTGCCTCGTCTGTGAGGCGGGCCCTTTCCTGGCAGGACCACCGTGGTTCTGGCTCCCCCTGGGAAACCCTTGATCTCCTTGGTCCATGAACACTACCCTTTTCTTCTGTCCTTCCAGCCCAGAGGTGATGGTTGATGCCTGTTTTGATAAGCTCTGGATTACCTCACCATTCCTGTTTGCTTTTTAGCTTTCCCATAACCTGACCCAATTCCTTAGCCTAAATACCCTCTATTTTAAATTCTCAGGTGTATTCTGTTTCCTGACTAGTCCCTAACTAAGATACCACCCCTTCCCCCAATCTTTGTTTAGTTTTCCTCTTAAGTTGTTGCAGTAAAAAACGTTTGCAAACTGCCACCTGGAAATAGCATATTCATTATGATAGCCAAAAAGGACTTCTACAAAAGCTCTAACATGTGCAACACTGAAGAGAGTCGTGGGGACCCTGATGGAAGGGGTCACCAATCTGACTTTTTATTGCTACATCAGCATCTTCAAGAGTGCTGCCATATTGAGGTGACACAGGGACTGATCTCACAAAATTTGATAGGATAATTTTATATTTTCTGCAGTATTGGAAGGATGTCACTTAAAAATGGGAGTGACCATTTATTCACTGGTAAATTTGCTTTTGCCAATGATGTATTGATTGTCTTCACGAGAGAATATGAAAAGGAGAATATCATTCTTGGAGGCTTTTGGAATTGAAGCCCTGGTTTACTAACCTTGTCAGAAAAAGATAATTCCTTAAAAATAGGTGCACAATTTGTATGCCATTCCAGATATTCAGAACAAGAGTTGCTAAGCTTCTGGGTGTACGAATCATTCTTTTGGCAAAATGCCACTGCACCCAACAGACTATAAACTCCATAAAGCAAAGGCCATGTCTGTGCTGCTGTTGGCTGCTATATCTCAGCTTGTAGATGTCTGCCTCACACGTAAGAGATAATCAATAAATATTTGTAGAATAAAAATAATAAATCAATATGCAGCTTTGAAGAATCAGCTCTGAAAATTACTTCATGGTTCAATGCCAGGGATGGGAGTAGTGGGGACTAGCTGGTCGGCAATATGGAAGTTGTCCTTCTTTGCTTTCTTGTATTTAGAAGGAGTGGTCAGGGTCAATTTCACTCTCTATTGTGACTCTCCTTCCACGCTACACACCCATTGTAAACATAATCATAAAATGCATATTTTCAACAGAAGTTTCAGAAAGGATCCTACTTTGTAAGTTTAAAATAAAATGCAAGCAAAACCAAAACAATCTAAACAACAAGTGCACTTGAGTCTTCTCCTAATACATTGGTTTCTTATTTAATGGCTGACACAAGGTAAAACAATTGTTGAATGGATAGAGTACAAATTCCCTCAAAGTGAGGAAAAAAAAAAAAAAGCCAATTGCTAGGTCATTCCCCCCACGCTTTTTTTTTTCCTTCTAAATTTATCTCATTCTCTTCCCACTTTCTTGCAAAACTTCAGAGCCAGTTGAAGAATTCATTAAACAGAATGCCTAATTTTTAACATATGTGTACTACCATTCCAATGGCTTAAATTAAAATTTGAGTTTTATGGCAATATAAATGTTGTTATGCACACATTGAAGCTTGGGGATGTCTAAAACATCCCAGTTGTTCACATTTTGGTTCTTTGCTCTTTTAAATAAAATGGTCTTTGGGGTTTTCCAACGCAAAAACAAAAAAAGTTTCAACTTTTGCATTAGAAAATTGCACTGGAAATTCAGCAATGGTCCCACATTGCACAGTTCCTGTAATTACTCTCTTTGTTCTCTCCGTATTGTCCCCTTTTCAGTCATCTCTTTGGTGACCAGTTGAGACCTACTGTTGCTTTTCCTAGGTCTTCCTAAGCAGTAGAAAAGGATATTGAATCCAGCACATTGCAATACTTGCCTGTCAACAGAGGACATTGTGAATTTGCTCATCCATAAAACAGAGTTAATTAAACCTGTGCCCTTCCTAATCACAGGGATGCATTTTGAATGAACAGAATCATATTTTAAAATTACACTGGGCTTTATAAAGAAAGGACCTGCATAAATACAAGCTATTATTATCATTATTAGTGGGTTGATTTATTACTGAGACCACACCTGCAACACTATAAACAATCCACCTGCTTTTTTCCTGTTTTATTTTTGCACAATCCCAGCTGCCGAGCTGTCCTCTGCATTGCTAAGTTGGTGCTGTTGAGTTGTGTAACATTCTGAGAGATGCTGCATGATGCTGCAGGCAACTTTATAGAAAAACAAGAAGGAATGATTTTATACTGGCTGTGTTTCAGCTGTCCAATTCAAAATAAATCATGTTTTAGTGCATTCTCTCTTAATCTGTGACCCAAACTGCTTTTAATTAATACCATAATAAACTATTTTTCAAAAAAGAAATGAGCTCCATGGTTGTAATGCAATGCTGTCCAACTCCTTGGTCTATTTTCCTCCTTTAAAAAGCAGTTACTACCATTTTTTAGATGATAAATTTAATAATATATTTTTGAATGGAGCTAAAAACGAACTAACCTCTGTAAATAAGTAAAATCTGGGTAATTAATAACAATGGCTCCATGAAAATATATATATTGTGACTATGTGGGCTTTTTTTGGCATTACCAAATTTGCTAAGAAATTTCTTGTATAAATTAAATTCATTATCAAAAAATACTTAGTGAGCCAGCCTTTAAAATTACCATTACATTTTTTTGAACAACTTTAATTAAAATCTTCTGAATTCCTAGTGTGTTTCTCTTTCAATTTATGGAGGAAATACTTTAGACTAAACCCTCAGGATTACAAGCCTATAACACCATTTATAATCATAGGACTTGAGATATCTGTCATAGTTTTAAAGTCATCTCATCTTTAATACAGTGTTTCAAGCTGACAAAAAAATGGAAATAGATCCCATCAGGAAAATAATATTTCATTGAAACTCTTATTCTTCCTTCCAATAGTGTTAATCAGATTTCATTTATTTTTATAGCATGCCAGGCATTAGCATTACCCTCTAGACACAGCCCCCTTCCTATTTGTCCTTGGATAAGTTATCTGCTGTATTAGGATAACTTTCTTCCTCAAGATAAATGTTTCCTGATAAAACAATATTATTAACCTGTAGCAATTGCAATGTGAAATAAATGCAGTTGTCAAGTCAACTTTGAAGTGTAGGAAGAACTGCGACAGAGTAAAAAACTGCAGTATTGTTCTCTGCTTTTCTTGAGTTCATTTATCTTCTTAACTATCGTATATGATTGAATGGTAGAGATGGCACTTGCAAGTAGGAGCCAGTGACATAAGATGTATTAGCATCACTTGTGGGCTCTGGTGCTTCAGACTACCAGTAACTGTGCTGTGAATAATCCTGGTCACAACTTCATCAACTGAGAGAGAGTTTAATTAAAGAGGCTAATGGTGTCTCAACAAAACAAGGTAGAAGTGTTTTTGCAGTTCGAGCTATTCTTTGCAAATTAAATAGCAGTATGTCTCCAGTCCTTCCTGAGCAACCACCAGAGGTAATCTCTAAATGTCTTTGAGTGAGGGCATACTTCTCCTTTTCCCTTTCAGAGATGTGTACATTACCCATCCAAGTGTTCATCATATCAAACGTCATACCATTGTGGAGAGATAATTACATGCCATGGGATGTGCTGATTGCATAAACTCAGCGAATTGTCACAACACACACACAAGATAGGTATTGATATCATCCCTATTTTATAAGTGAAGAAACATGTGCGGGGAGAGAAAGTATCTTGGCTATGTTGACACGGCTAGTAAGCAGGGTTCAATTCTTTAACTTGGTTCCACTAGTTTTGTCTGTTTGCTTTCGCCAGTCTGTGAACCCCTGGAAGAGAAGGATTGTGCCTTATTTGTTTTTGGTTTTCTTTATTCATGGCTCTTTGCACAGTGACGAGTGCATACAAGGTATACAGTAAGAATTAGTTGCATGAATGAAAGGATGGGGTGCCAGAATAGCACCCAGTTTTCACTTTTGGTGAAGCTGCTCAGCTTCCAGGCAGATTAAGAAGCAGCTCTTACATAAAATAAGCTCAACCATCCAGGTGTGGGGGAGCAGAAACTGAACTTAGAACATGAAGAATTGATGTTGTTTCTGGATTAGGGACTCTTTCTGTTACTCAGAAAAAAATGTTAAATAGCTAGCATGTCTGCAATGCCCTACTTATAAACGTATTCTTACTGCACTTGACTAAGAAGGCAATGACTTCAAAGCAAAAAAGGGTGGGGCTGAAAAAGAAGAAAAGCCAAGAGAAAAAGCCAAGTTTGTGCATGCATAAGCAAACCAGCACAGTGTTCTATTAATACATTGCACAATCTGGAAACATGTCAGTAAACTGGAGTCCTTTTTTTATTAATTGTATGTATCATAGATTATACAAAGGTAAAATAGCAGTGTTACTGGGACTATTAAACTGACTAGTACTCTTTGGCTATTTTAATATTAACAAATGTAATATAAATTACTCCATAGTTATCAGAAATGACTCTAATTTGTTATTAAATAAAATCACTCCAGAAATTAAGAGATTTACTCTAAGATAAATCACATAACCATCTACAGAGGCAAAATGTTTATGTGACTTAGGATAAAGATTGCTAGATTGGTGTAAAAGAATTAAAAAAAAAACAACTCTGAACTTACCTCCCAGTGCTCATAAGCTAGAGACTTCAATATTCTGAGCCATCAAAATTTTACTATATGATCTACCTAAAAAAAAGAAAAAAATTGTCCCAGGAGAAAATTGGATCAGTGTCACAGGCCTCACTTTTCAGAACTTCATTGTTAACATGTTTCTCTCTTCTCTGTGATCCTTTCCTCCCTTTTGGAGTAAGAAGGCCTGTTAGACAGATCATTTAAAAATTTTATTAAATACAAGTGGAAAACTGTCTCAGTTCTGAAATCCTATACATATTTCTGATATTGTGCTTTATTTAACATGTATTCACATTTGATCTTATCAGATGTACAGATATAGATATAAATATATAGATATATTGATATAATTCCAAGTTAAAGAAAAAGAGAAAGGACTCCCCTAGATGTTTCTAACTCTTACAGTTCAGTACTTGTACATTTTTCTTTCCTTTTCCTGGGGGAATTGCCAGTATAAACACTTTTTACATGTCAGATTTGTTATTCACTAAAAAATTAACAAAATGCTTAAGTTCTATTCAGGTACAGATCTTCACACCTGGGATCCACTATTGCATATCATGATTCTGTCCTTGCTTTCCTATTTCCTGTCCTTTCACTTAACCCCTTTGCTAAACTTAATTTATTTACCTACTCCTTGTATCATGAGAGAAAACGTACCTGCCAACAAGAAAAAACTCAAAGTCTACTGTTGAAAAGCCCACTTCCATTATAGTGTTACGTTTTGACTATACAAAGGATGGTTGGGAGTCCATTTTCAGTCATCTCAATGATGCATAAAGCTTTGAATAATCATTACTAAAATAAGTATCTTAACTCTCTCAGGGGCTTCAGAAACACCTGCATAAGCAACTTATTCTTGTAGATGCACAGAAGGACCTTGGCTCTAAACATCAACCTTTAGGTGCAATCACTTCAAAAACAGATTACCTTCCAAGTCACAACTAAGCAATCTTATGGACCTGCAGAGGAGGCACAGACGAGCTCCAAACCTTTTCTCTAGTCAAAATTGCCTGAGAGGTCACATCTGTGACTCTGACCTTCTACTTTCTACTTCAAATTAAGGCACGACTATGGCTGATTAGTCTGATTAGGCAGATCTAGCATGACGTGTAGGAAAGGCCACCATTTCCATCAGAGCAAAAGTTGCACAGTTAGAAATCACCACACTGTTGGGGCTGGGATTTTGACTTAAGAAATTGGCAACGAAACAGCTGAAAATCTACAGCAAGGGTCTCGTGTGGCTGCTTACAGGTGGAGGAGGCATCATATTTGCTCTCTACTTCCCTTCTTGTGACATCTTTTGCTCCCTGTAGGTTTTTACATGGTCATTAGCAGATACACCCCGCCTGTACCTTAATTCTGTCAATGCATACTATGATCACACTGGCCTCTTATGAGTTCCATAGGTGTGCATTGTTCAGACTTCCCTGTTTTAAAGTACTATGAATATTGTGGGGTCATTTCCCACACTGACAACATGTCTCTCCAAGTGGAAACTATGGTGGGAGTCTGTTGAACTGACTGATAGTTCAAATATATACAGTTCAAATATATATGTATATATACATATGCTCAATATCTCAATAAAACCTCCAATTTAAGCAGATATGTTTTAGATCTGAAAACTATGATAATAATGGAAGATATACCAAATGACAAATATAAATTGGTTGAAAATTATAGATTTTGTTTCAGAGCAATATGTAATATGGAAATAAAATACTTATAAGAAATTGCACATCAATTAAAGGAACCATCTGCTAAGGCTTTTGTTCTTGTTTGGTTTGCTTTAATTCATAACTGTTTGGCACAGACTCTTTCTTAGGTAAATTTGCTTTGATTTGTCCCTGAAACAACTTTGAATACTAGTCCAATGTTCTGCTAAAATAAACCAAAGAAGGAACATGCAAGTGCTCTAATGGATTTTGCCCTCTGTAAGTGTAAGAAGCCAATACACTTACTTAGAATACAATTGATATACATAGGAATGGTTTAATTTTAAGCTAATCCTTGGAGTTGGATGGCTTAGCTAAAATTAGATTTTTTTATCTCCAAATTAATAGGAGGCTGACTTGGATGACTTGGCTATTCGTGACTTAGACCTTTTTTATTTTTTTTCTTTTAAGTATTATACAAGTTGACTTTATTCTTTGCTCATAAATACAGAACATGGCATAGATTTGTTTATATATTTATTTACTTTATTCATATATACTCCACTTTACCATCTCCCTCAATATAACCCCTCACTGTGGCAGGTGAAAACGTAGTTCACTAGCATCATAGAGCAATATGCTCTGCTACAATTCGCCCTTCCATATATTACAGTATAAGGACAGTGTAGCTAACTTTCATCTAAATAAAGGGCATCTTTCTGAGGTGTGCCAAGGAGGTGTATTCAGCAAGATTCCCCTTTCCTGCTGCTCCTCACAGTTTTGTTATCCTGGTACTGCTGAAGCAAGTATGGTTTTTCATTTACGAGCTAGTCAACAGTTTGTTTCTGGTAGTCAAACAATGAAAGAAAAACATGGGATATGAGTAAGGAAGAATAAAGCTTACGTTTCTCTGTGCAGGTTGGGGAAATTTATATGCTGTTTTTGCCTCTTTATCTTTTCAAATATTTTTATTATACATTTTTTTTAAGCACTGAGAAATCTATCGACCCATAGGTTGCCTGTCAGGGTAGAAACCCTACAGCTTCAGGAGACACTTTTTAGGACTTTTATTGTATCCTGTTTGCCATGTTGTATTCTCCCACTTTCTCCCAGTGCCAAGGGAGAAGGTTTCCTACTGGTGGCTTTCATTCTGGTGTTAACTCCCTTGCAAGCCAGCTGGTCGTGAACTAGCTTTTAGATGAAATTGGACATACATTACTCACCAGTTGCTGGTTTTCAAACTAACCACATCCAGGACTCATAATAAACATCTTGGTCACTAAATAAATGAACTTTTATAACCAGAATATCTCATGTCTTTTATTTTCTCTTCTTTCTCTCTCTTTTTTTCTTTCTTTTATTTATTTACTTTTTAATTTATATAATGCATGTAGATAGGATTTAATTACTCTGGGATATTTCTCACATTATTTGAGTAAAAATTTAAATGCATACTTGCAGAGTAGATTATCTGAATCACCCAATCTCTGTGTTATAAAAATAATGTAGAAAGTCTTCAGAGATTAGCCTTTCTCACAACTACTATTGATGGGTCTTATTAAGCATGGATTTTTATGAAAATTCCAAATCTATGGGCTTTTTTTCTTATATCAAATCTCCACAGAAACTAAAAGAAAAACAACTTTATTGTGGTATTTATCTTTTGTAGTTCTTATTATAACCTTAACATTCATTAACCTTATAGGATAACAAAGTGGGCAATTGTCAAAAACAAATTAAATAAGCTATTTTGAACTGCAGATAAGATTGAATTGGGTCACCATTCTGAATCAAACAAAATTTCGTTTTGTTCCAACCTGAAACAAGTCCATTTAAGTTACTTGTTTCTGTGTCTCACTCCCAAAATTGCAATCTCGCACTCCATTACTCCTCAGGTTTGTGTACTCAACATGACATATATGAACTTACGGCTGATGGTATTAACTATATCTTGAGATATACTTTAGCTCTGTTACTTTTAAATAAATGTGCTTCTTAAGCAAAAAAAAAAAAAAAAAAAAGGAATAGAAGAAATCTGGCCACAGTTAAGCCAAAATTTGTGAAAGAGGTGTTTCTGGTATCTTGAGATATACTTTAGCTCGGTTACTTTTAAATAAATGTGTTTCTTAAAAAAAAAAAAAAAAAAAAAAGGAATAGAAGAAATCTGGCCACAGTTAAGCCAAAATTTGTGAAAGAGGTGTTTCTGGTTTTCTTTGGGTGGTAGAGGCAAATATTGATTTTAAATGATTAAATGTTCCTCTTGAGAATAAAAGCAAAATTTTGGTGTTGTGAAACTCCCAGGTACCATTTTCCAAGGTACCTTTGTCTGTAGCAAAACGTGAAGTGACTCAGTTTAACCAGGAATACGCCTTGGCAGATCACATGAAAGCAAAGCCAGCTCAATAATTTCCCCCAGAAAAAGTGCTCTTTATTAATGCCACCAGGCAGTAGACAAGCTGTCACCAACAGAGTCATTATCATGCCCCAGACAGAGTATCCTGATAACTCTGTTTTATTCCACTGGAGTCACTCTGTGCCACTTTATGATTGAGTGTCTCCCTCGAGTTTAGAAAAGAACTTAGTTCATATTACCACTGTAAACTCAATACCTGGACATATCATCTCACACCAACAGTAGAAAATGCAAATGAGAACACTTTTCACTTTATAAAGAATGTTCCAGCAAAGACTGTCAAAGTGTTTCCTAAACTCGAACTGTCTTTTCTGAGGGTAAACAAAGGCACAGAGTAGTTAGAAAATGATGTCAACAGGCCAAGTCACTGGAAGAGGTGGGCAGAAAAATAAAACAAATAAATGCTTTGCAGTGTATTATCACAAATTAGTGTTATCTTCACAAAAGCATTCTGAAAAAAAATAAAAAAACATGTGAGTACCTGATTTCTAATACAGCAGAGAAGGTATTATTTCCTCCAAAGTGACAGGGTGATTCACTTACAAAAAGTGTTCAAATGCTAAACATCAAAATCTTCAAGTGGTACACGAGTTCCATCTTTAATTTTTATCCATTTATACTCAGTTTGGGAATCTGATTTAATACTAACCTGGTATTGATGCACAGTACACCCTACTGCCCTGTGCCTTTTGTCGAATAAGTCCCTCTGCTCAGGAATTTACCCTGTCAGTAAAATGGTTCTTATATAAACAACCTCATCCTCCAACCAGTTAGGTAGAAATGTTCTCCAAGAAATTATTCTTCTTTCAGTAAGAATAGAACTGGAGCAAAACAGATCAATGGCAAAACTTAAAGATCAATACAGTGGCAATAAAGTTGTTTAGGAATAGTATTCCCATGTTTCTGTTGTCCTGGGGCTTAGAAATTTAATTAAATGAGTACATTGAAAGATTAACAAAAATAAACAAATAATGAGCACTCAGCTTGGTAGATATGTTTGAAGAGGAAG
The DNA here is from genome assembly GCF_000696425.1 of Galeopterus variegatus. Classification (NCBI taxonomy): domain Eukaryota; kingdom Metazoa; phylum Chordata; class Mammalia; order Dermoptera; family Cynocephalidae; genus Galeopterus; species Galeopterus variegatus. The sequence continues at coordinate 47,991 of NW_007730338.1, read as the reverse complement.
CCTCTGCAGACGTGTAAGAATCTAATAAAAGTAGTTAAGAACTACTATGCTGGCTCCAAAATGGAATGGTCAAGAATCCCACTTTCAAAGGCTAGCAGTCCACCTGTTTTCAGTGTTATATCTTTTGCTGCTGTTGGTGGGTGAGGGGCATTTTTGTTCTTCCTTTACCCTGTTAAATTGACATCAATGTAGTTTCTCTTCAATAGGAAGAAAAATTTTTCTTTGGTCCCAAATTTTAATTTTGAGATGTTTTCCTTATTCATTTTTCAGTAACTATACTTTTTTAAGCTATATGATTTTACTATAAAATAAACTGTCCATTGGCTTTCTCAGGAAAATTATAATCTGGGAAATCAGAATCATGTATCAAAAATATATATATATTTTTTTCTATTCAGCGGCTTTTCCCAAAGAGAAATACACAATATATTTGACTTGCAGTCTTTTCAGATTCTTATTTTGCTATGGTAGGAAATGGATTCAGTAATTCTCTGTGTCTTAGAAGAAAGGATGTGAAAGAAGCAATTGCTTTAAGTGAATGATAATCTTAGTTTCCCAAAGTCCTAGATGCCAGGTCAACATCTGTATGAGGAGTATAGCAGGGAAACTGTTCTTTAAGATTGCTGAGTTTACATCTCCCTACTATCAAAAGCAAAAGAGGAAATAAGAGCGAGTGAGAAATACTAAGAGAGAGAGAGAGAGAGAGAGAGAGAGAGAGAGAGAGAGAGAGAGAGAGAGAGAGAGAGAGAGACTTATCAGGCTGAAAAATTTGAGCTAGAGCATACACTTAAGGTCAGTAAAAAAGGCTTATCTAACAAAGTTCAATCTAAAATAATCAGGAAAAAGTTATCTTTTACAAATAATAATGTATGGTGATTATACTGTAGTAAATGGAAAAGATAGGACCCAGGTTAAACAGTTTTGGCTAAAAGAGTCGCAATCCATCCCCTCAGGGTAGATACTTTGAGTGTGAACCCAGTCTTTTCGTAAATAAACATGGTATATTGCATTTTCTTATTAATTTTTCCAAGTGCTTAAGAGAAAAGATTTATTGAAAGGATCTTTTCTTGTAGGATATTAAATAAAAAATGAGAATAAAAAGAAAAAAAGAGTTTTTCATCTCCAATTTCCTTGTAATAATTAACCAGACTTGTCATAATTTGATCACTGTGTTCACATTTTGTTAACTATATTGAATATGTTGACCATCTAGCATGCTAGGTGAAGTGACCATAAACAGAAAAGATAACCCACAATGAAAGCTGTGGTGGGGGGATGCTCAGACTTGATTAACCACGTTCTGCCAAAAGGAAACTTCTCTTAGTTGAAGACATGTACAACATTAGTTGGGTAAATTATTCTTTTCTGTAACTTTTATCCTATAATTTTTGAAAAGCTAATCGGCAATTTTAATCACAACCAGAATGGTGTCACTAACTAGCAATAATAATGCCATATTTACAGTCATAATAGCACTATTATTTGTAGCATTCACCAAACTCTTTACATCTGTCACCTAAGTCTCCTAAGAACTTGGGAAGTAAGTATCCATATTTTTTAAAGGAACAGGAAACAAAGGGTCAGAAAGATTAGATAATATTTACTAGTTAAAATCTAGGTCTGTCTCATTATGCTAAATTATCAAATTATCTTCTTTCATTTATTTTTTATGTTTCTTTTATCTAGAAGTGTTAAAGAATATCTCTTAATTTTTAATTATTCAACTGAAATCTGCTTAAAATGAGCCCAAGCCATAGCAGGATAAGTTTGTGACCTTAAGCTGATCAGTGGGTGGGAGAGGGTGAGAGAGATAAGGGTATGAGAACCAAGTTCAGGAACGCAGCAGTGCCAGGCTGTGGCCATGGCACCTGTACAGAATTTCTTGAGTTGCATTGTGATATTTTTGCAGAAATAATTTACTTGAGTCAACAACTTCAGAATCTTCTCTATAAAAAATGAATAGCTGTGAATTGGTGGCATATTTAAAAACTATTAAAACTCAAACCAAAATAATTCTTCCTCCGTCACACCTGTTTGGCTGACATTTAGGAGTCAGCCACTCCTAACATTTAAAACGCATATGTCTCTTACAAAGTTGTCTTAAACATTTTTCATTTTGAACACTTTTTGACAATAAAATTTTGAAATCACATTTCTCTACCTACCTAATAATGTACTACTATATCTTCTATTTGTATTTGAAAGACATTTTTCTATTAAAAAAGGAAAATAATTTCTTTTACCTACTCATATTTTGCTAGCATGGTAATATACAACAGTGCATTTTAATATGAAAAGTGCTGCATTTGGATTTACATGGCTTTAGTGTTCGTGCTAATCACCACATCCTCTTTACATCTAAAAATAGATGATGTCTTTCCAAATGGGTACCAAACCCTCTGATTTCTTAGAATTTGTTTTTCCCCCTACTTACATTTGAAGCCACCCACCCGTTTTAAGTCTTTTCATGGCTGAAGAGTACTATTCTACAGAAATGTTCATTCGTCTTCCCTAGGTACCAAAGTTCCATTACTCCCATTACAGAACGGCTTTGATGGGTACATGGGTGAGAGAGCAGAACCAAAGTCAGAAGGGTTTGAATATATGTGGTATGACATTAATTTGCACTTTGAATAATCATCTCAGGATATGTATACAGGATGTCAGCATATCTGCTTCAAAAGTGGGGAAAAAACCCTGAAGTCAATCAACTCATCAGTGTACATATTTTTAAACAACTGATGTGGTTTTTTTAAAAAACTAAATTTATTATTGCTCTGTAGAATATAGAGAAAAATCTGCTTGAGCATATGCATATAACCTTACCATATATCTTAATACATACACATTTAAACAAGGTACATATGATGGAAAGCAATGACTTTAAACATGCTATTTTTACTTTTTAAATATATTTGGCTTTCTTAAAATAAATAGTTTGGGGATAATTATAATAATATTCCTATTTCAGTAACTTTTGGAATGAATTGAAATGTTTAAAACTTATTTCGGATTGAACAATCTAATAATTTTGGTCACCCAAATCTACTTACACTTAGAGCTGAACAAATTTACAACGGCACTTTCAAAACACTTAGGTAGAAAATAATATAACTTAGAAAATGTTTGATTTTCTACTAATACAAAAGAAAGTTATGGAGTTAATCGTAAGTATTTTTAAATTTAGCACATTCAGACTTTTACTTTCTTTTTTGATTTAGATAAAATAAGTCCAAAACTATATCTATGCGATAGGTATAAAATTCTTTACATTTTAATTGTTTAGTACAATTTTCTTCCATGGCATCTTGGTCACTGTTCACTTGATAACCTATTGATTGCTTTCTCTATTATATCTCATTGGGTAAGAACAGGAGAGGAAATCTGTCATGGGTTGAATTGTGTCCCCTCAAAATTTATATGTTGAAGCGCTAACCTCCAGTACCTCAGTATATAATCTTATTTAGAAATAGGGTTGTTGCAGATGTAATTAGCAAAGATGAGGTCATACTTCCCAAATGAGGGTGGGCTCCTAACCCAATATGATTGGTGTCCTTATAAAAAGATGCAGAGACACACATACAGGGAGAACACCATGTGAAAAGGAGTCAGAGATCCAGTGATTCTTCTACTAGCCAAGAGACACCAGAGATTGCCAGAAAAAAACCAGAAACGAGGAGAGAGGCATGAAACAGATTCACCCTCACAGCCTCAGAAGGAGCCAACCCTGCTGACTCGTTGATCTTGGGCTTGCAGCCTCCAGATTTGTGAGACAATAAATTATTCTTTTTAAAGCCTCTCTCCCCCCGCAGTCTGTGGTGTTTCATTATGGCAGTCCTAACTAATTCAAAGTCTTACCCAAGAAGGTCCATTCCCTTCCCTTTCAGAAAGAAAATCTTATTTTATCTATTATACAGGATTACTGTCAGCTCCTTACTTATAAACCTCCATATATAGAAAAATCATATATATAAAGAGAGTATAAGACAGACTAACACATCATATTAAGACTTTGTTCATGCCCTAGAGATTCTGATTTACACAGAAACGGGACCGTCAATAATAACAGATCATGGATTTGTTCATTTGCTCTTGTCTCTATGGTCCAAAGAGTGCAATCAGTAGTCAATTTAGCACAACCAGTCTGCACTATTGATAATATCGCTCATTCTTCACATAGGAATGGAGCCTCAGTTTCCACATCCCCAAAAAACAATTGTGTTAAAATTGTTCAATTTATTGTATACATTTTCACTTTGTGAAAATGAGATCAAGTATTTGATTTAGTACAGTCACTAAACACGTGCTAGATCTTCAGTATTACCACTGTCAAAGTTTTATTGCTTTCACCAAATTGTATGCGTTGTGTATATTTTTAATAAGTACTTTATAAAATGTTGTATCATAAGAATTAACACCTAATTAATCTTCCCTTAGCCTCCTTAACAGATAAGAGCTGTTTAAATGACTGAGTGAACAAGAATCAGTTCAGAGAAACTTGGAAAAAGTAAAGACATTTTTTTGGGGGGGGGGGGTTGGTTGGCTTATTTGCTTAAGAAAGGTTTTGTTTCTCCTTCACTTCTTTTTAATTAAGCTTTTTATTTTGAGGTAATCATAAATTCACATGTAGATAGAGGGCTGTCATGTATCATATACCGAGTTTCCTCCAGTGGTAATATCTCGCAAAACTGTGGTACAATATCATGCCAGGATATTGACATTGATACAGTCAAGATACAGGTCATTTTCATCCCTTCAAAAATCCTGTATTTTGCTCTTTTATGGCCACCCCCACTTCCTTCCTGTCCATTCCTACCTTAACCCCTGGCACGCATTAATTTCTCATTTCAAGGATGTGATATAAAGTGAATCATACAGTGTGGAACCTTTTGAAATTGGCTTTTTCCACTCAGCATAATTTTTTGGAGATTGCTGGTCATATGGTAGTTGTATTTTTAACTGTTTAAAAAACTGCCAAACTGTTAGCTATTGGAGAAATACTAAATAAAACCACAGTGAGATATCACCATACACCTAACAGAGTGACTAAAATAGCGACAGCCCCCAGTACAGGCGAGGATTCTGAGGACCTGCATCACTAACTCGTTACTGATGGGAAACAGCGTGAAGTCATCTTTTATCTGTATTTCCTGAGTTCATTTGATCGCCATTTAGATCTATCTCTCTGGTACCATTTGGAATCTACTTGGTGAACCCAGCTTTACATAAATAGCATATCGGAGTTAAGAATGACAACCTACAGTAAATCCTCATTTCATGAATTCCATATTTGAAAATGTGCCTATTCACCACAATTTACTTGTAACCCCCAAATCAATTGTCACAGCACTGTCTTGCTCATTTGCAGACATATACAGAGTGACAAAATTTGAGTCACTCTAGGTGCATGTTCCTAGCTGAGGCTGAACAAGGCAACTTGCTGCCTTGTTCTCATTTTATCTCTAATTCTGTAAACATGCATCCTTTCTGTGGTCTATTTAGTACCACATTTTTCTCATTTTGTGCTTTTTGTTGGTGATTTTACTACTTAAAATGTCCCCAAGTATAATGATATAGTGCTGTCTAAATGCAAGAAGGCTCTGATGTGCCTGATGAAGAAAATCTGTATGTTAGATAAATTTTGTTCAAGCATTAGTAATAGTTATTAGTTATATCTGTTGGCTATAAAGTCAATGTTCATAAATCAACAGTATTGATTAAATGAGGTGTCTTTAAATAGAAACACACATAAAACTAGGTCATGTATGGATCCGTTGATGAAATGTTGTGACCAGAGGCTCACAGGAGCCTAACCCTGTATTTTTCCTAGGAGCAATGGTTCAGTATTCACTAAGTCAGTATTTGTGGCAACTTTATAGAACAAATCAACAACAAATACGGAAATCTGATTGTATTTTAATGTGTGAAGGAATCACAGTTAAGTAATAGTAATGATAAAAACCTTCCACCAAGCCCAAACCATGCTCACCTCTCAAATATACTCTTTTCACTTCCAAGTCACTTCTTTTGCCATCAGGTCGAGTTAGAGTGAGCATACCTCCCAGTTTTGCAGAAAAAGTCCTGGTTTAAAATCATTTTTTTTTTTTTTTTTTGTCTTTTGTCTTTTTCTGTGTCCGGCAACGGATTGCAACCCTCAGTGTTGCCCCCGTACCGGACCGGGGACCAGCAACGGGATCGCAACCCTAGGTGTTGCTCCCGCGCCTCGCTCAGCCAGTAAGCGGGAACCAGTCTGTATGTGGGATCCGAACCCTCGGCGGGAGCGCAGCCGCGCTTCCCAAGCGGCGCACTGTAGCAGTGCGCCACCGGGCTGGCACTACAATCATTTTTTAATTTAAGTATTATTGTTGCTGCATTTCATTCTCAAAATTCCATGGTTAGGATAACAGATTATTGCCACTTTTGTTAGACACGAGATGAGTAGCATCTGAAGCATGTAGTTTTCTTAAGGTTTATAAAGAAATTGCAACCAGGGGAATTACAATTTACTGTATGTATTTTCACATATACTTAAATCAGTTTATTCTTACAAACTAATTTACTTATTTGTAACCTATGAGTTAATTCATGGATATGTAACTGGGAGCAGAGGTTCCTTAGCTGCCAGCCCACCCCAGTGAACTTTCTTTTTATTTTCTAGATGGAAACATTGGCTAGTTATCCCTCCCTATCCATGGGTTGTTCTCCAAACCTTTGGGGGTGAATCCAGGTGTGGGAGAGGATGTAGCATCTGCTACAAGATATGAGGATGTCCCTGGCACAGCAGATTTGGGACTCTTTGGCTCCTGGAGGGGAGAACTTGAAGGGAAGTGCTGATTATGTCAAGATTCTAGGCTTCGACCCTAGAATAATGAACCCTTCTTCATACCCTACTCTCAGGGATTCCTGGGGGGATATTCCTGTGTGAGTCAAGAAGCTACTAGTAAAGATGCCATCAGGAGCTTCCTGAGAGTGACTGGTCCTGGGATCTCCTGGGCAGCAGGTGTAAAATAAAGATAGCAATTCCTGTGACCAGAATGAGTTTGGGAACCTTCAGTTTCTGAAGGTCATAGCTATGATTCTCAACTTCCAACACAAGATAGAAAGACAGTGCCTGATAGCCTTGCTGTGTCTCCAGCACTTGCTCCAAATAGCTAAACATGTTTATTATTATTATTATTATTATTATTATTATTTTGTCTTTTTCCGTGTCCGGCAACGGATCGCAACCCTCAGTGTCGCCCCCGTACCAGACCGGGACCGGCAACGGGATCGCAACCCTCGGTGTTGCTCCCGCGCCTCGCTCAGCCAGTGAGCGGGAACCGGTCTGTATGTGGGATCCGAACCCTCGGCGGGAGTGCCGCCGCACTTCCCAGGTGGCGCACTATAGCAGTGCACCACCGGGCCGGCCCAAAATAGCTAAACATGTTTAAAGTGTTTTATGCCACTGCAGAAAGAAAGGAAACAATTTCTCTTGCCATATAATTCCAATACTAGATTATGAGATAGGGAGAATAATTTTTTTTCCATTGATCATGTGGAGGTAAAAAAAACAATATTATTAAAAAGCCTATTATAAACTACTTTAAGACTTGGTAATGGGGGTGAGAAGCAAATATCATTATAATGATAATGCCAATAATGGACAGAATTACTTCAAACTGCAGTAACTTTTTAAAGATTAAACACAACCTGTTTTATCTGTTTTTACTATGAAAAGGAATTTCTGTAAAGTAGATAAAATAAATTTGAATTTATTTTTTAGTTCACTTTAATACCCAAACTGGAACTTTGTTTGGGAGAGGCTTAAATGTAGGAAGCTGGTAGCAATGACTGAACACATGAATTAATTCATCGCTTTTAGAATCATTTTTGGCTCTCCATCATTAAAGAAGCGAGAGGTTAGTGAAAAACAATCTCCTGTTTCCTGGGAAATTTCATTAATGTATTTATATACCAAAAAAGATTACATGTTAACTCTTTAAGTGCACATATTCCAAAACTCTGATTAATATTTTCACGAATATTTAGAAAAAATTGATGCTATATCAAGAAATTGTCTGTAACACACAAGTTCTGAAATTGTTCCCATGTTTCTCATCTCTAGAATTTTGCCCTTTGACCTGGGTGTTGAAATATCTATATCTGCATATTCGATAATCACCAATCCCAGAGGTGGACCCAGGTAGAATTGTGAACTATTATTTACTTTATATTTAAACAATTAAAAAAATTATATGCATTATCACTTTTGAGTTTAATCATTGTTGGTGAAATGCATAGAACAAATTTTTAAATTCTTACTATGCAGATTAGGCAATTGTGTTTTCAAGACTTTAAATTACTTGACTAGTCGCACTCTTACTAAGTACTTAGGACTCAATTCAGGCTTTTTAAGTGAATGTCACTTTTCTCTCTATCTCTATAGCACAGGTTCTTTTCTCCCAAAACAGAAGGTCTTTGTTTCTTTTCCAAATCTCCTGCCTTCCCCATTCTCAGTGCCGTCTTTTCTTCGTGGTGTTTCATGGTGTTAGGATGTCCTATCCTTCTCACTAGGAGTGGGAAAACAATGTAACAGAATCATAAAGAGTTTGGGTCTCAAATGCTGTCATTTGTGGTATATTCTACATCTTTTAAACAGCATAGTTAAGCAGCAGTACCTCCCCCAAAAGGAATGTGCTCAAGCTCGTGCTAAATGGCCACCACCACAACTGTGCCTTAGATTTGACTGGCTGTGCAAACCGATCTGCTGGAAATTATTCAGATTTTGAATGTCTAGGTCATATTAAAGCAAGGTCCTAAAACACAATTTGGTTTAAATTCCCATAACGCTCCGCCTTTCTGACAAAGTAAATAAAGTACCATTTTCTTGTGTGTAGACAGAGGAGAAAGTGAGGAGAGGAAATAAATGATAGCTCCATTTACCTTTATTTCCTCTTCTAGAAAATAAGGGGGTTATCTAGAAGCTACCTCAGGTGCCTTCTGGCTTTATGATTGTGTGTCTGATGACACTCTAAGGATTGGGAGGATACTTATTGCTGCTCTTCAAACTGGATTTAGTGTGTTGACTTTTATTTTAGATATTTTGGCTCCTCCGTTTATTCTTATATTTACCATTGATTTACTATTATGAAAACGTTGATAGTTGGCACAGATATTATTCAGGGTACAGTGGTTGTACGGATTGATTCAGAGAGAGCTTGCATGCCCACTGATGTAACCCTTTTCTCCCTTCTCCCTTCTCCTCTCCTCTGCCCTCAACGCCCACTTGCTGAGCATGATTGACACACTCCTGGGCACTCTGTTAAGTCCTGGGAATACAGTGTGATTGAGACACATGCTGTCATGAAACTTTTTGGATATGGAAATGCCCAGTGAGGTAGAGAAAGGAGAGTATTCCAGGCACAAGGAACAGGCTTTGAGAAGATTGAAAGTTAAATAAGGAATATAAAGGTAATTGTGTTCCTGTGAAATGTGCAGAGAAGAAATGCGGAGGATGGAAGGGGGGGTGGTCAGTTAGGCTGGACAGAGAACCATGGGGGATCCCGTGAGCCATGTTAAAGAGTTTGATGTACTTTGAATGGGGAGCCAGTAGAAGGTTTTGAGCTGAAAATTGACAAGATTAAATTTGTGTTTTTGAAAGGTTATTTGGACAGCTATGAGGAAAATGGACTACATGTGGTTAAGACTAGAAACAAAGAGAAAATTAAGCAACTATTAAGATCATTCAAACATGAACAGTTGAACTCAAATTATAGCAGGCAGGTGAAGAAATTTGGGTGAGTTATAGAAGTATTTAAGATACAGAAGTCCTAAGATCTCATAATGTAGGTGATGTCCACAGTGAGAAGTAGGAATTCTCTGGTCCTGTAACTTTGCCAAGTTTTCAAGTGGGCAGGTGAGTAGACAATTACTAGAATTTACAAAGTTATAGACCTAGAAATGAGAAAAGACTTTTTTGAAGGAAAGAAGGATGGTGGAAGAACGCAGGATTTATCTGGAGAAGGAGAGGATGGTGATGGAAGTAAATGAGTTCTCTATCTGGTTATGCTGGTTATGCTGTATTTGAGCACCCAAGTAGAGAAGTGTAGCCAGCAGTCGGATATTTTAGGAAAAATATCAGAAAAGAGATAAAGACTGGGTGTAGACTTTTGAAATATATCTGTGTGGAAGTTGATATATAAAAAGACATGCAGGGTTTATAAAATCTCCTTAGCCCTTTAGCTAATCATTTTTTTATCTGTTTGGTTAGCCATATGAAATAGTTACTTGAAACATCAAATTTTAGTGTGGTTTTTAAACAAAGGATTCAGATAGGAATGATTTTAGCTGAGAAAAATATCTAGCCAAGTGTAATATAAAGATTAAAACCACACCCCAAGTATGGGCATTTGCCTTTTTTTTTTTTTACCCTGGAGAAAACATAAAGATCTATTTTCAAATAATGTGTATGTGTGTGTGTATGCATATGTGGAGGGATTGGTTTTATAAGCATATTTTAAAGGCTCAAAGGGCTTAGACATCAAATGGTTCTTCAAAAACAACAACGTAGTGATTGAAGTGTAAATGAATCATGAAATATATGGATTAAATATGCCTGAATTATTACACATAATTAAAATTTTAAGACTTGCTTTGGGCAAAGTATGACTGAGGTTTTCTATGGAACCCCAAACACTCATAAACATTGAAAGAGTATAATACCAATCTTTCCAAGTCTGTAAGACCTGAGATTTCCCTAGATTTCATCATCTACTTTCCTTTAGAAATATATTCTCTTCATTTAAAAGTTCTAAAATACGCTTTTAGGAAGAAATAACTTCTTGACAATTCAAATAAAAGTTGGATTGTTTAGAGACAAAGATAATAAAATTAAAAACTATTTGAGAAAAATTGGATCCATTTGACAGGATTTGGGTACAAAATGCAGCAAACAAGCTGTAACGATGGACCACATATAATCAGGTGAAAAATATGCTAAGGTCAGGATTGAAAAGATATAACAGCAGCACATGTGGCAAACAAAACAAACTTTAGGAATTTTAGTCCATTATGAATTCAATGCAAGTCTACAATGTGATAGAGCTGCCATTTAAAAGCTATTTTTATCTTAGGCTGAATAGAGAATTAAAATATCTGGACTACTCCAAACCAGCTAAATCATGCTTTTGAACACTTATGACTTCGTCTAGGGAAAATTGACCTCAATCATACAAGAAAGAAATGAGCAAGCTCAAGAAAAGACCAAGCTCTGGAGAGATGTGAGAACCACCTGAAAATAACTGAAGGCGAACAACTTATCTGAAAGGGCCAAATATTGATTCATATCAAAGAACATCCCATTGATTAGAGTTATTAAAATTAGGGTGATACTATTGCCTACTATTCAGGTAATAGTAATCACTCCTGATCAGAGGACTCCAAGTAAACAATTTGGCTTGTTGTAAATGTGGTTCATTACTACTTAGAAATAAAAAGCTCTCTGTGCATCAGTGCACGAGTCTTTTGCCTTATGTGGTTTCCAAGGCAACCTTAGCTTCCTCAAATAAACTTGTGCCTTTCTTACCATACATATTTTATTCACAAGTTGTAATCAATTTAGGGCCCTTGTCTGCGAAACCAGCAACACATGAGACCAAATGTATTTCAGCATAATATTTGAAGAGTTCTGTTATACTTGGCTCAAGAATCAACTTGCATTCTTTTAATTAAAAACAAAAAAAATCTCTCTTTTACTTCTACAATTCTGCTGATAAGCCACAAAGACTGTCTTTCTTGAATTTTGAGGCATACTTTGAACAACAAATAAGTTTGTACTCAGGTAGCTCTTAGATGTCAGACCTCCTTAGATTTCTTTGGAGACTTTTTTTTGTAGTTCACTACCCAAAGTTGTCATAGCACTTTGAGCTCACAGCATTTGTGAAAGAGAAGGGGGTGTGTGGCTATTATGTGATGTAGACATTAATCGCAATTTATGCCATTCTTTTTTTTTTTTTTTTTTTTTTAAATTTTTTTTTTTTCAATATACACTGTATATGATTATTATGGCCCATCACCGAC
>NW_007730338.1:23765-35104 GCF_000696425.1 Galeopterus variegatus | reverse complement strand
AAAAAAAAAAAAAAAAAAAAAAAAACCAAACAAACAAATTAATTCACCCACATACACACACACACACAAAAAAACGGGGGGTGGGGGTGGGGAAGAAGCCATTCTAAACCCTGAACCATTTGCCATTTTGTTGAAAATCTCTTTTGCTGAGATTTTGCTAAAAGGAGTTACTTCGTTCTGAACCATTCACATACTTTTAGATATAACTCCATCCACTGGTCAAGTGCTTGAAACAAGCCAATCAACCAACATGTGGATTAAATTTGTGTTTTATTTGTTCAAGGCAGTGGCCAGAGAGTGATTAAAAGAAATTTGTTGAGTGCCTATTCTCTGTGTTAGCTACTTTTCTCTCATTTGATCCAAATCATAATATTGAGAGATAGGGATCATAATCTCCATTTTGCTGACAAAGGAACTGATCTTGAAAGAAGCTAAGTGGTTTGCACCAAGTCTCGGTTGGGAACTTCATGTATGTTCGGTTTGCCACACTATAACATATAGATAGTGTGCTCTGTGTCCTGTATCTCTTAATAGATACTTAATGCCTTAATGCATTACTTCCTTTATTTATGATAATGTGCTTCAAAAACTGTTAAAGAGAAAGTGAATAAGGACTTATTTATTCAATTTGTACTTAACAGAACTTTGTATAATTTTTAGCTTTGACTACATTTCCTAAATTTATTTAAGAATTAGTGACTAAATGAATACTTGAGTGATAAAGCATGTCACATGTATAATTAAATGCCATAGGAAGAATACCTAAATTCTATAGTTGCATGCGAAAAATTGGAGATGAAATTTCCTATTGCAATGACCTCTGACAATTACGTAGTAGTATCTGTAAAGGCAGTTATTCCTCTAGACTCTTCTGTGAAAGCCCCCAAACAGGTGTGTGTGTGTGTGTGTGTGTGTGTGTGTGTGTGTGTGTGTGTGTGTGTGTGTGTGTCCGGGGAGGTGGTTGGGTTTTTTGTTTTGTTTTGTTTTGTTTTCCTGCCTGACTAATCACCAGTATATGGTCTCAATCACAAAGTATTGCTTTAAATTCCAATTAACACTTTCAGTGGGGGGTGGATAAAGACTCAAATTTCAAATTAAGATTCGAATAGGTATTTTGGGAGAGATGAGGTACAACCAACCTGTTAAGAAGACATCTAAGATGACAGATAGAGAAAATACAGTCTGCCCTCACCTGATCAAGTGGTGTCCCTGCCTCTCTGCACTCCCCACATCACCCTCCCATCTTTCTCTCCTTCCTTTTTCTTCAGGGATGCAAAAACAGAAGAGGCAATTTTAATTTTAATTTTGAATATGCAGCAAAGCATGTCATTTTTAACCACCTAAGCCTTTCAAAGGAACTCAAAGAAAGGACAACTACAACACAAAGAGAAACCCTAAGGCAGTGGAAAGTGGGGAGGAGAAAGGCCTCCAGCAAACCAGAAAGTGAAAAACTCCTCTCAAATCAACTGCTACACGAATTACAGTGCTTTATGCTCGGTTCCCACAAACACGTTTTCCTGCGTGAAATATTTACCATTTGAAGGCTCTTCTAGCTAAGCCACTGTGTCTTCTTTTCTGACACATATTTGCCTTTATTTTACTTATTTAATCTTATATCTAATGTGTGAGAGGGAGACCTCAGAATCTTTGGGTTTCATATAATGGATACAAGTTTATATAGTAATTACTCTTGCACCTTCATCATTCCTCACCATCTGTGCTCAAATGAAATCTGTAACTGTACTGTCAAAAGCATCTAAAAAGACTTAGTGTAAAAAAGAAGAGGCTATATACTACATAATATTATAATAATTAACTCTGAAGTCAATGCATTCCAGTAGTTTCATTTTTCTTAAAAATCACTGTGTACAAAAGTTAATAACAATGCAATGAACTTATTTTAAGCAGTAACTAAACTGTAGCTACATTGTAAAACAGTTGCTGCCAGTAGGAATGGAATGTTCTAGGCCCACACAGACTTGTTTCCATTGAACGAGCTACTGAACTAATAAAGCATTAAAAGTATTGCATATAGATTACTTTTTCTAATTCAAATTTGTAAAAGCATAAATCTGTATTCCACTGGAATATCTTTACATGTGGTTATACTGCTTAGCTAATTTGATTCAATCTAATCCATGTTTCCATATGTAAATAATATGTGCTTTTCTCTTTATTTTTCTATTTATCTATCCAGCATCTATCTACCTATCTACCTATGTATTCTTCTATCTATCCATTTCCTTTTTTACTCCTAAACTTATTTAACGTATCTTGAGAAAATAAAATTAAACTGATACAGAAATTAAATTGTTGAAAAAATAAAGGTAGAAAGGTAAAAACACATTTTCCCAGAAAGGAAGTTATTACAAGGAAATATGTAATGAAGACTATAGTGTCATTGAAGGTCATGGTCATTTACTAAAGTCATATTTGGCAGGATAATATGCCAGTTGTTTACTAGGAGTAATGCTTTTACTCCTATAGTGTGCTAATAAAACTTTCCATCGTGAGTTCTTACAGCTATATCACTTGGTGGCATAATACATGGGCACTTTTTATAAAATCCGCATAAGCACTGATGATGTTTATACAGCTATTGAAAATGCACAGAAAATATAATATACAAGAGGACACAAAATATTTTTGGAAAACTGTGCTGTACTCTGGGTATTACTAAATTAAACCTATGATATCTACAAATTTCTTTTATATTGGGATATTTGATCTAGTAGAATAGTCAGAGATTATATAGAACACAGAGATAAACACATTTTAGGTTTTTCATAGGAAACAGGTTCTATTACATGACAAACGTATCAGTATTTGCCATTTCTTGGTTCTAAAAAGACAGTTGGTTAAGGAAGTCATGTTCACTTGGAGAAAACCTGTAGAATCCTATTTCACATATGTACACATGGGCACATCCAAGGAGTCTGTGCCCTTTTTCTTCCAATATTGTTCAGTGTCTTCTCTCACCACCAGTGAGGGAGGTTTACCTTATCAGGGCTGCTGCTAACACACCAGAGTAGGTAGGATGATGGCAAAGACCTGGGCAGGAGCCTCTCACTCCACGTGGTCTCTAATGCATAGCATTCTTCACAAAACCTTTAAATCTACAATTAAAAATAAGGGTTGAAAAAACAAAATGGCTCACAGAAGTTAGCAGGTAATTGGAATTCACATAGGGAAGAAAACAGCCATTGAGAGCAGGTAGCTTTTTCTAAGAGGCAGCAAGTTAAGCAGGAAAGAGTAAAACATTTAGAGCCAAAGGCATAGAGGTCAAGTCACCATTTCACTCAGTCCCTTCTCCTCTCCAAGTTTCACCTTCCTTATCTGTAAAATAGGGACAGCAGCACCAGGGACTTTTAGAAGCTCAAGGAGATAAAAACACTTATAAACTCTGAGCGGCTAGCTGACTATTGTATTCCTCAGCTTCTGATAACCAATTTGAGAGAGTTCTTCAAGAGGAAACAAACAAAAAAGGAAGCCTAGATACCTTTCCAGATGGTTTCACTTCATTCACGGTTTTCTTAAAGCACTCTGTGTTTTGACCTGCTATGAAAAATTCCACATAACTATTAGCAAATGGAAACTTCTATTGAATGTCACCATTGGAACGCATTGCTAGTCAACTACATACCTTAATAGGCAACCAAGCTGAACAAGCCTGAATGGCAAGGGATGCTAGTTTCTATGACAAAACTCAGAAGTAATGGACACTTGATCGTGGACTGTACTCAAAAATCCATTTCATTATAATCATGCCTCTGACTTTGGGAGCATGGAACACACAGTGTGTTGTATGTGAACATCTGGACTCCTACTTAACCCGAAGTCCTTCAGAGTCCTACCAATGTCTAAATTTCCTGAGTTGTGATATTGAGTTTTAGCTGTGATATGTTTTCTGAGTTTCACTAGAGATTTGTTCTTGACACTAACGACAATGAAACTGAAGCATCTTCTTGTGGATGTATAGGATATTTCACTCCAAAGCAGCTCCTCTGGGCAAGGTATTGGCAGAAGGAAGGTGATAATATAGACTATAATTCTCAAACCTTAATGTGCAGGGCAGGCAGCTGGGGATCTTGCTGACATGCTGATTTCAGGCCCTAGATTCTGTTTCTAATACACCTTCAGGTGAGGCTGATGCTGCTGGTGCAGGAACATGTAGACACCTTGGACAGATGAAGTGGGAAAGCTGGAAGGAGAGTAAATCGTGTAGAGATACAACTGTGAGCTGATGGAAAAGGATAATGAATTGGCACACAACATAGATATGGAGCAAATGAAACAGGGCCACAAATCACTAAGTCACGTAAAAGTTGATTATAACCACACATCCATTCATGTATGTGGATAACAACACTTGTTCCCAATTTATATAACATTTCTGTGGCTATATTTATATGGACATAAGCATCAATAAAATATTAAAATATGTTGGGATGGGTTGTGAATGTATATACGTACAGGAGTATGTATGTTTATGTGTGTTTGTGTGTGTGTGTGTGTGTGTGTAATAAACACTCAACTCCTCAGTATAAGCTAGGCTATACAAAAATCCATTGAGAAAGAATATGATGGACCAGATACTTTTCTAATGCAATAAGATATATATATACACACACACAATGGAAATTTTATTCAATCTGTAGATATACGTGTGAGGATAAATACAACCATAATCAGTTAAAATGAAAAATAATTGAAATCAACATTACATTTAACAGATTTGCTTTATACATTCTTGCTCATTACGTGTAACCAACATACACTCTTTGATAAAAGAGAGATCAATGTAATTCAGTGACTCACCTTTTATAAAGACGGTAATGAAGTAATTTTCACTATTGACATGACAATTTCTTGCATAAAAAATTATCATTTTAATAATTTTAGTCAAGTATTTCTGGGAAAAAATGTGTGCCTTCCAACTCTTGAATACAGTTAAATTATTGTGGAAATCTAAGTCAATAAATATCTCTTTGTTGGCTGGATAAAGCATAATTGAATAACTTAATAAATTATTTATATTTACTGAATTTCTGAAAGAATCAGAAACAAAATGTGGCTTTTCATTAAATGATAACTAAACTCTGACATTCTTTTTTTGTTATTTTGGCCTTTTAGTTTTATTTAATTTTTGTTTCCTTTCTTAGAATTTAGTTTTAATTATGTTATTCAATTTAATTCAACCCAATCCATTCTAAAAAAAAATATTCAATATGTTTTGGGCACTGTGCTTATAATTTAGGCAGGGCTTACATGCTGTATCATAAAAGAATCCATCCTAGGAGGAAAATATTTTAGTAACATGGAACATTGAAAGTGAAAAATGTGACCGCATTAAATGATGCATAAGTGTAGTTTGAAATGAGTTTCCTTTTAATTGGAACTAGTTTTGAACATAAACACCTGCACTTTTAAAGTCATAGGCAGTCAGCAGAGACTTTGGGCTAATCCTTAGATTTGTTGTCAATGCCACAGTTTATTTAAAATTGGAAAGAATCCTCTACTAGTGAAAAGATTAAAAAAAGAAAAGCTGATTACTTTTAATATTAATAAACTGAATAGTTTTATTCCACTCCTTTTATTCAGAGAAAATAAATTTCTTAGCAATTAAACCCTGCTAATATTAATTAGAACTGAGAGAACTATCATTTAAATAATTTAGTGAAATGTTTATTGAGCTCGCTGGAAGTTCAGCTCCACCAGGAGAGTAACTATGCCTTGTTGTCCACTCCTCATCTTATAGAACAGCAACTAACAAATAGTAAGTAGGAAATCGTCATTCGACTCCATATGGTAGACTCAGGTATGCAGTCAAACATCACAGGAGGTTCTGGAGTCCTGGAAAATTTCAGTTATGATTTAATGCTAAATGAAAAAGCAGTAAATATGACATATATTATGCTAATAAATTCATTAGTAGTAAGAGAAAGAATGAAAGGGAAACAGCCCCCCAAATATTAATAGTTGCTTAGGGGAAAGAAGCATGATGTTATTTCCCACTCCCACTCAATTACATCTTTATACTTTCCAGATTTTCCTCAGTGGGCACAGATTATTCTTACCATAAAAGAGTTTTTCAAAACATCCTTTCACTTTCCAAAGTAACTAGCAACATGAATGCATGTGGCTACTGACTGGTAAAACAGGGCAGTTCAGAGAGATGGGAATTTGGGGAAGAAAATGAAACTTTCCCGTGTTTAATTGAAAAGTAGTGGTTAAAATATGGTTAAATAAAATGAGAACTTTAATGGGCTTCCAGGTAGCAACCAGCTGTGCCTATTTAGAGACAGTAAATCGCAGTGGTTCAGAACAAACTCAGGAGCACAGCTTTCTGGATTTGAATCCTGCCCCTGCCCAAGAAGCCATAGATTCACTCTGTGTTTCAGTTACTTACACTGATGTTAATTAAATTGTCTCTATTTCAGTTTCTTTATCTGTGAAATAGGGGAAATATTAGTTCTCTGTATTGTGAGGATTTACAAAGTTAATATTTGTAAAAGCACTGTTCTACAAATGCTAAGTGAAATGCTGATGTTAAATGCTATGTAAGTGTAAGCTCTTATTATGAACCATTATTCACCCTACATAAGAGACCACAATAAAACAGTCAAACACAGCCATATTCATTTCCATCCTGGTCTTTTAACTTTACCTAACCACCTTCCTGTCTAGAGCAACCCTTCCCCCTCCCCTTTTCTTGTTTTTCTCCATGCTGTGTCAGGTCTGTGACACCAAATAGTTCCTGTCTGTATGGCTACCAAGTCTTTATTCTCCCAGCAATTGTATTTATGAGTCACTGAAGCCCCACAGAGTCTGAGACCACCTGCAAGTTCCACATACAATTAGCCATGGAAGTGCTGTGGTGAGACTTTCTTTGCTATATATATAGATTTTATTGTATGTGGTATTACTCTATGTTCATCTACTCAGAGAGCTTCTCAGGTATTCTTGGCAACCTAGTTAAAAGATATAAAAAGAATGGGCTCTTGTCTGAGCACATTTCCATAAACAATCTCTTTAGTTTTTGAAAGGTACATATCTTGTCTAACCAACAATTTTCCTTTGTTGGGGTGGAAGTGGCCCTAGAACCAAGGTATCACTGCCAACCATCTCCAATGTGTAGACCAACATCAAACCCATTAAAATCTCAGGTCCTGACAGATTGCCCAGGTTCATTCAATTAAATGCTATAGCTGTTTACTACCCCAAGAAAGAGAGACGAGTATTCGTTCTAAGACTTTGTTAAATCTTTAACCGGTTCTTAGAGCAAAGAAAACATACTGTGCTCTTTAAAAGTAACATCCCCAAATTCTTACCAAGATGTTAAAGTATTTCTAGTAAATGCAAAGCCAGGGCAGGGGAAGCACAGGCTCTCATGTGTGTTTGACCCCAGGCTAGTTCTCTAGTGGAAATTCTTCTCTCAGCATGAAGAACCTATATAGAGAAGTGCTGAAGGAAACAGACACCTGCCTCACCTAATCAAACTCCCCGACCTTAGTGATCTACGAAAATGTTGGATATCACCACCACTTATTTCTAACATCCAGGGCAGAGAAAGTATCTGGGTTGAGCTTCAGTGAATCTAGAATTAATATTCATGCTTCAATAAGAACAAAGACAACAAAAAGTTAGGTGTCTGAATATGTGATGCTTTAATGCAGATTGGTGACCACCCAGGGCACCTTTCCCTCCTCTCCAACTTCCAAGATTGAGAAACAGACTGAGATCCTTAGAAAGCAGGTACAGATCATCTGAAAGAGATATCGTGCTTCAAGAATAGAAAGTAATCTAATCACCAGAGTTACCATAATCTCAGGTCTCTAGAAGTATACTCATATGTTACATTATAAAATAAGAACTCATCTGAGGATGAGGACATAAGGAAAATAAGTTGATACCATCTGTTGGATTTTGGGAAAATTCCACCTTGGTGAAACTTGGGGATACCGATGATGCACTACTTGGTAAACCAACCAAATCTGTGGAACTGTCCCTAGGTTTCTTATCTTGAAAGCACCACTTAGATGCTTAGAAGAGTGGCCTGTGTTCCGTACAGTTGAACTTATGTTGAATATCCTACTGAAAGAAAGCCTGAGGGGAAAAAAAAAAAATTCTAAGAGTGAGTCAACAAGAAAAAAACTGAATTCCAGGAGTACTCTTTTTGGAGAATCCTTTTATCTCTCTTATTCTACTTTTCCAAGTAGTATCAGTGGTTTTTTGTTTAGTCAAACAGCAATAAAACCTGTCTCGTCAAGTTTTCTGTTACATAATTTATTTTGAAGGATATTATTCTCTGATGTTATATCTGAATTTTGGAAAGAAACATTAGGAATGTGGATCCTCAGTAATCAGGAGTGAAAAAAAAACATCTCATTTCCTTCATTTGAAGTAATTTATTTTTTGGAGTTTGGTGTATGTATTGGCGTTGCTTATGGAAATATGCTTTTTTTCACTCTGGACTTAAAAAGTATTGTTTTCATCAAGATAAAGAATTTTATTCATTTTATTCTTTTTTTTATGCAATGATGTACATATGAGCATCCACCAAGCTTTCAGGTTTTTTTTTTTTTAATCTATTCAATGCCCTGAAAGGGAAGTTTAAAAAAAGTTGTGGCATTTCACCATGCAGCCTTCAAAGTGAGAGGTGAAAGACGTACAGTATTGGTGTAGAACAATCTCAACTATGTTTCCACTTCCTGCTGTGCAGCAGTACGACCAAGTATGTCTGCCTTGGTTCTCGAGTTTATTTATTTTGCTTTAAATGAAACACAGAGGTTAGCTATTTGACAACTTTTTTTTTTCCTCTTTGAAATAAGTGCTGTGTTGATATTGAAACACATCTACTCTACGCTCTGGTTAGTTTATCTCTTGGAATCAACCCATCTTTCTCTACATTTTTGCACAGGGCAGTATCAGGCAACATGCAGAAAATTAATAAATGTCTATTGATAAGTACACTTTTCAGAAGGACTTTAGAAAGCCTAGTAGGCCTAAATCCCCATGTTCAAGGGAGAGCCCTATATTTACTTTAAAGGTATAAACATTTACAGTCCCAATAACTAGTCTGATAATTTTTAGCTTAAAAAATAACACCAAAATTCTATGATTATATTTTCCTACAATAAAATCTGCAAGAGTTTTTAATATTCTATTATTTGAATTATTATAGGCAAGAATTGAGCACAGGAGCATTCCTTTAAGCTCTGACATTTTATGAATCTTTGAAATTTTTGTCTTTTTGCTATTTAGTATTATTTGAATAAATCTATAAATATCTTTATTCAATTAAAACAAAAGTATGTATGCACTTCTGGAGAACATATTTAATGCAAGTCGCTCAAGAGCTTGCAAGATAATAAGGCAATTTTTATTTACAAGTAACATGATATATTAAGGGAAGGGGGATATATCAAGTCCACATACAGTTATAATTCCAAGCATACTGTTGCAATAGCCACAGGCCAGGTAGGATCGAGGTGCGTTGAATTTTCAAATGAGTGAGCAATCCTGGGCCATAAGTGACCTTTCCTTTTCTCATTAGTTTATAGGATACTTATAAATTCCAAGCCAGCAATTTTCTAATAGCTACGAAAATATCTTCAGATAAACTGAATATGTTAAAGTAATCTTAAATTCAAGAAACTGAATTGTACTTAGAGTACCATTTTTTTCTTGTTTCTGTTTGTTTGTTTTAAATAGTACATTACATTACTGCTTTTCTAGTTTGTAAATAATCAAAATGCTTAAATGAGAAAATATTTGCCTTGGCTATGATTTAGTATGAAAAAGAAAAAGAACAAACAGAGAAACTGCTACTGAAGATGGTTTTCTAAAACCTATTCAGTATTTGACAAATCAGATAAGAGAGTTTCAGTCAAAACTCGGCATCTTTTATGCATCTTCTATTCCATCCTCTCCTTTGCTGTTTTATAAAATATTTGGTTAAGTGGTATTTTTAACCATGTTTTTAAAATGCCATTTGATCTGAATTTACTTGAGAAGCTTTCTCAGCTATATTCACATTCAGGAAGAAATTTGCTTTTAAGGATCAATAGTAAGTAGTCTCTATTTTTTGATCTCCTTTTAAAAACTGTACTTTCACTTCTCTGCGCTTTATACTTATTGTTTTTTATGAAAAAAATATATATTCAGGCAATTGATTCCCATTTGCAACTTACCCCCCCCCCCCAATTAAAAGGAAGTCAGTCATTTCAAGAGAACACACCTGTCTTGAATTCAAACAATGTAGGGGAAGAAATTATTTTTAAAAGTATTGGCTGGTCCATATGACCATCTATTAACTTTTTAAACTGCTGCTAAACAACATAAACATGTTTCATGGATTTGGAAGTAATAGAAAAAATATTCTAGTGATCCTCTGAAAGAAAGAAAAAAGAAAAGAAGGAAGGAAGAAAGGAGGGAAAAAAGGAAGGAAGGAAGGAAGGAAAGAATAAGAAAATACTTGACTAAAGGAAATACCTAATATGCCTATATTTTTCATCTAAACATCTCTCACGTATTTTGGCCATCTTGAGATACGTGACCTTAATAAGTCACGAGACATTTTTAGGAGTTAGTTTATTTACCTCTAAATACAGTAATTTCAGGTGATTTCTATCCATTCAAGGCATAGAAGTCTCATGCTGCATGATTATTATTTTTTTTGATGCTTAAATCAGGATAATTACTGTATTTATTGTTATACAATGTAATCATTTTTTTGTGGCCCTTTACCAATTTCTTGCCTACTCCCCTCCCAGTCCCCCTTTCCCTCATGATTTTATATCAAGTCAATGCTAAATTGATTATTAAACATGCAGCTTTGGAACTAGAGCAATTCAAAAGAGTCTGTGGACTACAAGATTATGAATCATCAGTAGAATTTTGGTAATATATGTTTTATGCTATATTCAGATATTTGGAGAATGGGCGATGCACACAGAATATGTCAAAATATTTACTGAAGAAATATATTGAGGATTTTACTGTCTTGGCAACAGAATATTTTACAAAATTCTACATAATACAGATCCTGCAAATGAAAAAAAAAAATTAGGGCCGGCCCGGTGGCGCACTGGGTAGTGCGCCGCTTGGGAAGCGCGGTGGCGCTCCCGCCCGAGGGTTCGGACCCCACATACAGACCGGTTCCCGCTCACTGGCTGAGCGAGGCGCGGGAGCAGCGCCGAGGTTTGCGATCCCGTTGCCGGTCCCTGGTCCGGTACGGGGGCAACACTGAGGGTTGCGATCCGTTGCCGGACACGGAAAAAGACAAAAAGACAAAAAAAAAAAAAAAAAAAAAAAAAAAAAAAAAAAAAAAAAAAAAA
>NW_007730338.1:14825-23753 GCF_000696425.1 Galeopterus variegatus | reverse complement strand
TTTTAAAAAAAAAAAAAAAAAAAAAAAAAAAAAAAAAAAAAAAAAAAAAAAAAAAAAAAGAAAAAAAAAATTAACAAAACAGTCTTATTGTGAGTCCTGATTTTAATGTTTATTGAAATTGATGGTCGCATATAGAAAATAGCCTTAAAACTCAATAACATACTGACATTTCCAAATAGGCAGGAATTGGGCATTATGTAGAAAACATTCACAAGGTTCACTAAATTTAAGGCTTTTCGCAGTCAGTATTCTAAATATATTAGCACTCACCCATTTAGGCTCTGGCAATACGCGGATATGACAGCCTTACTGTTTGAATCTTGCCCAGTGTCCCTGTCTTGACTTTAAGAATCATTTCAATTGGATTTTTCAGTATTATCAAATACACTGGGAACTCCAACCTTTGTGGCAAGAACGTCACCTTAAATATGTTATATATTTTCTAGAACATTTTCTTTCTGGAATTTTTGACAGTGGTGTCTGCACTGGAAAATGAACTAATTTCTTAAAATATGAATACTCTGAAGAATTTCCTAGAGGCTTATACTACTTAACTACCTTTTTAGAGTCACAAAGGAAACATTGTGAGAAGTAGATTAATAGAGGGTTTTTCAATGCTTTACCATTTAGATGTTTACTTTCAGAATTTGTATTGTTCTTACTGTTTCTCTCAGGCTTCCGCTGTTCATACTCTAATGCACGTTGCTGATCTTTTTCCTTGAGCGGTGGTGTTGACTTATTTGGGGTCAAGCAAATAGAGGAAACTCATTTTATTCTACATAAAGATACATAGGAACCACCAAGAATAGATGTAACATTTTATTAGCTTAACATACCCTATTTAAAAAATGCCGCAGTAATACATACTAGATTCAAAATCATTAAGCCCTGACCTATCTTCCTGTTTACATCTCTTAAAAGAGCAACATGTAAATCCAATTTCTCCAAATGTAATATAAAATGATTTATATTTTATAATATTATTATATATGATCATATATAAAGTTATACATATAAACAAAACTAATTTACCATTAATAATTGCATGATATTAATTAATTTAATTTATTGCAATTTCTCTCTTCATTGACAACTTTTGTTTTGATATTATTAGCCACAGATTTCTGATAAAGTTTTCAGTTATTTGCACACATATGCACCATTTTTCCCCAATACTGTTATTTTAAACTCCTTTTTTCCTCCAAGTTTAACTTTTTGATTTCTTCCGTTAGTAAAAAAGAATTATTTTAAAATTTCAGTGATTTTTATTTCTCTATAGGTATAAAATAAATGAGTACAGAAACATAAAAAATTAACTTTTTCCTCCTGTGTATAACTCAAAACAGCTGAATGTATTTACCTCCAAATATCCATACAGAGCTTAACTTTTAATAGACATGAAACCAACAACATGGGCACATAATGAAAGTTACCTGTAAATCTTAAATACATTGTTTCTCCCCATGCACAATTTAATTTACCAGCTGATGATACAGAGCTCTGAAACAGCCATTTGCTTTTCAGTCAAAATGCAGCCTTGTAAATAAGTGCATCTGTCCTGTGTATCTTCTTTTTTTTAAATCACAGGACGTTTAGCTATCATTTGTAAAGTAGATTTCATACATGATATGTTTGACCATTCACCAAGTATTTAAATGATCTTTTTTTTAAAAAGCAGAACATTTCAGTTTTCAATAATTGGGCTGAAAGAATTAAGAAATACTCTGTTAAAACTGGGGAGCTCTCCTCGTGGCACCCTTGGGTCTTATCACTTAATAGATATAATAGTGTCTGCAGATAGTAAAATGAACTAATTTCCCCATGTAAATAACCTCATTTAAGAACTTGGTGGGCCTTGCGTGATTCTTCTGAGGGTGAATCACCTCCATACCCAGGTCAGTCCTGCATACTTTAAATACAGGATTCTTTTAGCTAAATATTTGAGGTTTTTGTTGAGAGACAATTTAATTTAAACTTAGGAAATATCTTTGAAGCGTTTATTTTTCTCTTTCTCACTTTCGGTTATGTCTTAATCTCTCATTCTTGAATTGCTGCTTTGCTTAAGAAAGAATGTTCTTACTACAGAAGGTTACAGATTTGGGCTCAATTCTTTCATGCAAGTGAAGCTACACTACTCACGGTCCTCAAGACTGTTTCAACATGTATTTGTTTGAACTGTTCCTTTCTACCCTAGTTGATTTTCCATTCTTTTTGGTTATCGGCTGAAGAAGAATTTATTTTTGAGATTTGTTCCCATAACAAAAATGAGGTGGATTAAGAAACTAAGCATTTTGAAGAGGAAGATGTGGAAATCCACACTATTAAACTAAACCGCTCTCTGGGGACATGCTCTCCTTTTGATATACTTACAGGGTTCATTAGTTCTTCTGAATTTCTATGGGAGATCTGTGGGCAGAACTAAACCAGGAAATGGTTGCCTCCAAACTCGGAAAAATACCAGGGGACAACAGTTGACACTTTCCACTATGTCATTCTGATGACCCTTGGGGTCTACTTTTATCTTCTCTAAATGAATCACTCTACTGTGGTTTTAATTAAGAAATTCATGTTGTGGGGAGTGCAATGGTCTGGGAGGATCAAACCAAAATTTATATGCAACTCGCTATCTTACAAACACAAAGGATATTTTTTTCTGTGTAATTCATTGACTAAAAATGTATCTTTAAGAAAAAATCACCCTTAAGAGGAGTGGAGAAACATCATTTTTACAAAAGTTTTTCAGTTAAAATTCTAAAATTCTCATTTATTAACTTTATCAGAAGTATTAATCAATTCACTCTAGGTAATAAACACTGTCTAAAGTCCCCTAATCGTTTAAAAAATACTTTCACTTCTTTTGAAGCCTTTATTTTCCTTTCCTGGGTACTGTGATGGAAATAATTCTCAGAATAATAAGCAGCTTTTCAAAATTTAGGTTGTTTTTTAACGATAGTGTCTTACCTGACTATTAGAGTTCAAAATTATGGTTCTAGAAACTGAATTTGTTAGTCTTAGAAGTGTGCAAACTGTTTTAAAGGCTTGATGATATGTTGGGCAAAATAGATGTTTCTAGGGAGTTTCTTCAGATGAAAATGGGCTAAATATCTTAATACGAATTTTTAAAGGAATTTAGTAAAATGACACCATTTAACAGATTAATAGCAATAACTAAGTGAACCTGGGAAACTGGGCCAGAGTTGAAACTCACTTGTTCAACAATAGAAAAGAGGACAATAGAGGTATGGCAGAAAATAGGGCTGTTTTTACTGCACAGAGTTTAATGCAAATATGTGATATTTGACTTAAATACACTGAATTTATTCTGGGAGATAGCTTCTGAGTCTCTCCCTTCTATTATTCCTGTAATAAGTCAAATATGGTCAAATGGTCTTATATCAATATAACTGACTAACAGAAGCTAAAGACATTTATTTTGGTGAGCATAACATATTCAGGGAAATTTTTTATCATTCAAACAAGTGATTTTAAAAGACTTAAAATGAATTACATGTTTATTTTTTACAAGTTTTATAAGTTGACAATATCAGCTACAAAAAACATGTAAGGGTACTTCAAAAAGTTCGCGGAAAAACAGAATTAAATGATAATACTAATCTTTCCATGAACTTTGTGAAGTACCCTCGTAAACTACAACTACGTTTTAAAATTGTATATGTAAGCCTACTTTTCTTTCTTTCTGTTTTTTTTTTTTTTCTCCTCTTTAAATTTCTACCTGAAGTCAGTGGAAATTTATCTCTGGTGCACAAATTCAGATTGAGATACAGTAAACATATGATAATAATGGGACGTTAAAAAAAACCTAACCAAGAAAAAAAATCCCTATTTTATGAAGATTACATCAATGTGAGATGCTTATGATTATATCATTATTTATTTAATTCCTCTTTTCATCAAATACTTTCTACAAAGTACAGTGTTAGATGCTGGAGACGCAATGTAGAGAAAATCAAAATTGTGGGTGGGTGGGCAAACGGCATGATACAATTCAGTGACATTTACATTCATAAGTCCAACTGGCACAGGGCATACTATTTATGGCAAAGCATAGTAGGAATCGTAGGTAGAGCTAGGCATACCCTTAGAGATCATTTCCTTCAAACCCCGATTCTATAGTCAAGAAAAATGGGGCCTAACACAGTCACATGTCCCAGGTTGTAGAGTTCATTGATCACACGGAGGTATGCAAAGCCCAGTTTCCTTACGTGTAAATTATTTTAAAGCATTTTTAAATGAGAGACTATAAAGGAGTCTGGTTCTAACTCATACTTCCTATTTAAGTTTTTAAAATAATTGCACTGTTTCATCAAATACTTCCATGTCAAAAGATTTTTTTTTTTAATGATAATAATGAGGCAGTTATTCTCTGATTTCGGGAATCAAGCACTCAGTGTCATTTACAGTGGCTGTGTAAATGTGACAAATGGCAGAGTGGGTTCTCTGAAGGCAAACAAGGGCCAGCATTTGAGAGAAGCGAAGTAGCCCTGTCAACTTGCAAGAGAAGAGGAGAGTGTGCATGGCACATGACACATGGCACATGGCACATGGCAATCCCAAAACCCGACCTGAGGGAAGTCAGCCCAGGAACTTGTCCTGGGAGAAGGGCAGCCTTGTAGAAATGAGGACAGAAAGGTCAACAGTCCACCCAAAGAGAGTGTTAGTGGAAGAGGGGAGATAGTGGAACTTGTTATCAGAAGATCTGCAGTTAATCTCAGACATTCAAAGGTTATTTGTAACTTGCAAATAACTTCTTTGAGCCTCTGTTTTTTCATTTATACTATACAGTTTACAGTCTCATGGTTTTGTTGTGAAAATCATACATGCAAAAATCAAGGTGATTCCCCTAAATGGACTGGACTGGTTGTCTGCCTACAGGGTTTTAGATTTGGTGAATCTGCTCTTTACTAATTCTCCAGCAAGTTAACTACTACCAAACATTTTATATTCATTGAATCTCCATGGAAAACCCATCTCCAGACACTTTTTCAGGCCCTGAGAAACTTTCAAGAGAACATTTAATATTTCAAGAAAGCAACGAGGATGGTACAAGAGAAATTTAATTCTCTTAGAGAAGCTATGAGTTGTACATATAAGCTGAATTATGATGAATGATCAAGAAATAATTTCTTTTGTCCACATTTGTTTCTCTCCACTTCCATAACATCTAAAAAATTTGGTTAATACCAATGGAAAATCTAATCTATCCACACACCAGAAAAGGTCAACATGTGGTATATTCTGAAGTACCCCAAAAATGATTTTCAGTGTAAAGTAAAATGTTAGCCAAGTGCTAAACCACTTGCTATGCAATTTTTAATAGATAACCCACATTGAAAAATGAAGTTTCGGTTGCCTTATGAAAAAGGACCTGCAGAATGATCAGAATGACTTCTTCATGACAACTCATAGATAATCACATCTATTTTTCCCTCTTTTTAGTGAAATTGCTTTCTAGTCTACAATGGATAGTTCCACAAACAATTACTTGCTCCAGTACAAAATTAGTATTATTGGGTAGCAAGTGGAATTCTAGCACCTAAATTCAAGTGCACTTCATCCTTAAGGTCCCAGGTTATGTTGGATTATTACGAATAATACACTAGTGAAATATTCTGATGCTAATTTTTTTGCTGTGCTTTTGTTCTTTGAAAACACTGAATTAGCCAAAATGGACATTTTAATTTGTAAAAACCCAAACAGAACAAAACAAAAACTTTGAATGTACTTTTTTTTCATGTCTTCCTTTCCATTTTTTTTTTTTTTTTCTGTTTCTGGGAATCTAAACCAACATAATTTAAGAAGAAATCAACTTGGTTTTTTCCTTTATCAATAGTAGATTCTAACTTATCCACCTTTTTCACTATTTCTTTGAATAAAGAATTGAACAATTTAAACCCCCACATTTGGAAATGTATCTCTTCTAATCTTTGTAAATATTAAGAGGACAAATCAGGAAATTTCTCACTGGTATCCCTGCCTTCTCAGATAACCCAGTTATGATCTTGGGACCATAAACTCATTGTCTTTATGTGAATGACATTTCCACAGTAATACCACCAAATACATGTCTCAGGCCTCTACAAACTGCATATACTCACAGTGAACCACATGCATTTTTACTATTATACGGGTTATTGATTTATGGTTCCCTTTAATGCACATATGTTAAAGTTTTAGAATAATTTCACAAAAGAAGAGAAAAAGGAAATTCAATAATCATTTTAGTTTTTGTAAAAATACTGTTTTGGAGTGGATAGCAGATTAAAAATGAGAATTTCCAAAGTTTTAATCTCAGTGGTGAAAGCATATACTAGAGGTTAGGACTGCATATGGTACTTACACTGCACTGCCAGGGCCCTGGAGAGCTGATATTCCAAGTCCTCTTGAAGAACAATGTAGGTTGTTTCATTAGGTACAAAAGCATTGTTCTTAATTTAAAAACCGTGGGCAGAAACAGAAGCCCAGGACTAATTTTTCCAGTGCTAACTCTAGAGTCTCAGCCACTGAAGTCTAGAGATGTTCTCTTTGAGAAAACATTATTTTTACTCACAACTAAAACATTAAAATATCTTAGCTGATCAGTGGGGTGAGATTAAGAGGTTTCTTTTTCGAATCATCAGATTGAGATGCACAAGGGACAAAAACATTCAAAGTTCGTTAAGCTTGCTAAGGTACTCAGCTCCCATCATTAAAAAAAAAAAAAAATGATGGTGGTATACCTCCCTGGTAGAAATTACTTCTTTACAAACTCTAGTCATTGAATAGAAGTAGTCACAACTGATTCGTTTTGATTCTCTCCACTGAAATTGGGACAAAATTTGTAACATGCCACTCTGGAATTAGTTACCTTGTCATTTCTTTCAATAGCAGAGAACTTAGCCTCCCCACACCAACTTAACATGGTTTAGGTCTTTCATCTGCCTGACTATGTGATGGAAAAGCATAAAACTCTGGGGGGTGGTTATTTTTCCAGGAAACCCCTTCTCTTCCCTTAATGTGTGAATGGCAGAGGACGATAAATCTGTGTTCCCTTACATAGATTTTATGGGCAGAGGGTGGATAGAAGACATTTTTTGATTTCCAGTAGCTCCTTCTTGTTTACCAAGGATGAGGCAGACCTCGCTGTCTATTATAAGCGGTCTGTGTATGATAAGATTTGCTTCAAGTGACGGCATAGAAAATAATTTCATGCATACCAGATTAGTTTTCTAAGTTATGCACCATGTAGATATTCAGCATTCTTTCCATTTATATAATGCTTTTTCCTCCCTTTCCCCCTTTTTCTTTCTCACCCTCATTTTTCCTGATGAGCTCATTGGAAATATAGTAAATGATTTTTTTTTTCTTGTAGAGAAGTACACATGTACGAGATTCACGCAATGATTTCTCAAGGAAAAAAATGTGTTTTCAAAGTTCTGAGGATGATGCTTTCAAAAACCATAGTCATTCTTCTCACTATACCACTGTGAGATAAGTAGATCTGTTATTCTCAAATTAAAGGCGATTAAACTAAGATATATGGAGGGATGACGTGGCATGTTAAGTTTACAGGACTAGAAATTGCAGAACTATGTAGAACTGGTATCTCACTACAATAACAGCATGCTGTATCCTAATAATGACACCTTGTATGATTTAGTGCCCCTATGTCTCACTTAAGTATAGCATGAAAGTTTACAGGACTAGAAATTGCAGAACTATGTAGAACTGGTATCTCACTACAATAACAGCACGCTGTATCCTAATAATGACACCTTGTATGATTTAGTGCCCCTATGTCTCACTTAAGTATAGCATGGGCCTGGAGAAGTAATAAGTGAACGCAGACTAGGGTTTGTATATTGTGGTTCAAGTTGCTACCCTAATTCCAGGAATTTGGAATCAGAAGGATTCTAAAGAGTCTATTTAAATTTTAAAATATTCTCTCTGTGCCTGATACAAATGCAAATTGCTTGCTCATTACATTCTATCAGCCTTTTAAAACAAGTTTACTAAAGCAAAAACGTTCTCTGGCAGTAAGACAGCTTACCTGCCAAGCTTGACATTTCTATAACCAAATCAATATTTCAATAGCCTCTAACTATAAATCTGATGTTGATTTGAATTCAAGGGTGTAATGAATGATCCAATTAGAAAACAAACAAAAAAGTAAAAAAAA
Source organism: Galeopterus variegatus (assembly GCF_000696425.1). Lineage (NCBI taxonomy): Eukaryota > Metazoa > Chordata > Mammalia > Dermoptera > Cynocephalidae > Galeopterus > Galeopterus variegatus. The sequence goes on along the minus strand of NW_007730338.1, from coordinate 15,577 downwards.
TAAAAAATAATTAGAGTGTTTATTCTTCCTTGATGATAAGGAAGGAGTCCTTGACAAGACAGAATGCTGTTCCCAGCAAGCCTCCTTCTGTAGGTGTAATTGATCTTGGAAGTTAAAGGTTTGTTTGCATTTTTAGCATTGGGAGTTAAATATATTGCTTTGATAGAACTGCGGCAGTCTACCTACTCCGTAGTTTATTGCTCTTTTGTGTCTGATATAAGCAGAAATTTTCTGCTAGGTAAGATACATTTACAAGTGAGCACAGAGATGGTAACAAAGTGCTCAGCACAGTCCTTGTCGTGTAGTAAGACCCACTAAACGTTTGTTGAGTGAATAATAAATGCTGTTGTAATTCTCTTTTTACAAGTTTCTTCTTGTGAGAGTCGAAAAATTTGATAAACATTTAGAAATATTCAAATGCTCTGTATTATTGAAGATGTATCTCTCCATCTCCAACCATCCATCCATTCATCTGTCTATCCATCCACTCACTCATTCATTTATTCACTCATTGTTTATTTTGCACCTAATATGATCAAAACTCTGTATGAGACAGAAAGAGAACATGATTCCAATGGCTTTAGTCTATTAAGGAAGATTGGATTAGCAGATCTCTCTCTCTCTCTCTCTCTCTCACTATATGTACATGGATTGAGATGCACAAGGGACAAAAACATTCAAAGTTCGTTAAGCTTGCTAAGGTACTCAGCTCCCATCATTAAAAAAAAAAAAAAATGATGGTGGCATACCTC
>NW_007730338.1:5157-13097 GCF_000696425.1 Galeopterus variegatus | reverse complement strand
ATGTGTGCGAGGAGATGCTGTTCCATCATTTTAGTTTACTAAATTTCTTTATGTCTCCTGCTTTGTTGTCTCTCATATCTCTCTGTATTTATACCGAGCATGTACTTTAAGAACTTAACCTGCTCAAATTATAGGATTGCAATTAATTTCAATTTTTTTTAATGCTATAATTGTGTACTTTTTTTCTTTCCGAACAAGAACTTCAGAATCTATAGTGTGTAGGGCAATAAAGATAGCAGGCATGCTACTTTAGGAGTTTATTAAAGACAGAAACTGCATGAATAACCACACCCTATTTCCTCTTTCTCAAATACAGTCACTTATGAGAGACAACAAAGCAGGAGACATAAAGAAATTTAGTAAACTAAAATGACGGAACAGCATCTCCTCGCACACATGAAACAGGTTCAGTTTTTCCCCATGGAGTTGCACTATAGTATTATTTATGTTAAGGATGTATTTTCTCGTGTCAGAACTTCTGGGTTAAATAATTTCAAAAAAACAATAACACCACTTTTAATTAAGCGCTGTGATACAAGACGTGATATATGGCTGAGAGACAGGATTTCATTCTCAGTTTAGTATTATTTATGTTAAGGATGTATTTTCTCGTGTCAGAACTTCTGGGTTAAATAATTTCAAGAAAACAATAACACCACTTTTAATTAAGCGCTATGATACAAGACGTGATATATGGCTGAGAGACAGGATTTCATTCTCAGTTATTCTCAATATCTATGAGCTCCTTGCTACTTTTAAAGAGATGTAAAGACACATGGCAGTGGAAACAGCTGGATTACCTCTAAGTTTCTGCAATGTTCTTTTGTTTTAAGTATTACTACTCCTTCTACACAGAGTAAAGTGAAATGGGAACTAAAATAAAGAAGCTTGCTCAGAGGAATTCTCAAAGTAAAGATGAGGCAAATAAAAAAAAATTTCTTAAGGAACCAAGCTCCTGACATATATTGAGTTATTGAAGCAACATTACCTTACTAAAATAAAGAAGCTTGCTCAGAGGAATTCTCAAAGTAAAGATGAGGCAAATAAAAAAAATTTTCTTAAGGAACCAAGCTCCTGACATATATTGAGTTATTGAAGCAACATTACCTTTCTTTGTGGTCAAGTATAAGTTAATTCATGTAAAGGGATCCTCTAGAGAAGAATAATTTTAAAAGAATACCACTGAACAGGTGGTACCCACTAATGGAGGTGTCTATTATTATTACAGGTGTTGAAAAAGATGGATTTTATTTGTTTCCATCAGTCTTATATGAAAGAAAGATGAAACTATAGGTTAAAATACTTTTGAATCATCCATGAGTAGTGTTACTTTCTCAATGCCAGAACTTACTGCTTAATAACTGAGTAACATAGTATGTATATCATATATTATTCCAAAGACCTAGTCCTGAAAATTGGGGACCTGCTAAAAAATGAATAGATATGTAACTGAATTAAGTCAGCACTACATGGTAATTTGGTCATTTTAATGATATTTGGAATCATAAGAATTTGGGTTCAAATTTCAGTCCTATCCTTTCCTCATAGCTACTTGACCCTTGAACTTTAGATTGATCTTTTTTTAAATGTTGTATTCAAAATATTTTAACATTTACTTGCACATATTTGTGGGGTACAGTGTGTTCATTCAATGAAAGCATCTACTGCACAAGGGTAGATAGCATAGTTTTGTACCCATTAGTCCACCACTTCTCCAGAGTTGTGAGGGTTAAGTTATGTCTTTAGCAGCCAACACAGTGGCTACATTTGATTCCAAGGGCACTGAGTTTTTATAATCGCTCGCTTCCTTTGTATAGGATTTTGGTTTGTGGAGTTATGGCAAGGGACAACCGTACTTAGTTTTATTTCTACAACAACAGTCATGCATGAACTGGAGAGTAGGTTATTGATTGAAGAACCATCATAATAGGACCATGAAGCAGATTTTTTTATGGTTAAAAATACTGGTTTTAAAACTATGGAAAGTCATAAATGAGTCATGGCAACCTTTTGACAAAAGCACAGATTATACAGAAATGTATGATTCATCTGTGTTTTCCTTAAACTTTTACCCAGGCTAGATAGTAGGTTGTACTGATTTGCACATCTCCTTCTAGGATTACTAGAGTGTATGCTTTAACTACAAAGTTTATATTCAAAATAGAGCAGAAACCCTGGCACAAAATCCTCCACTTTAAATTGAGGTGGAAACCTATTACAATTTCTCCATTTTACATACTTTCTATAATAAGAATGGATTTTGTGATCTGAAAAAAAGTTCAGTAAAGAATACTAAAAGTTATCTACAGTAATAAGAGCTACAGCCCATGTGAGCATAAGAAATATGTGTATACAGAAATATGTGTATGCAGAAATTTAGGAAAAAATTCCCCTTTCATTCTCAAGTCCTCTTCCTTCAATATACGTAAGAGTAAATGGGCTCCATTAAGGGTGAACATTTGTGGATTTTTCTTAAAAATTATAAAGGTGGTAAAAATTTTGGTTGTTTTTGGTTTCCCCCCATTTTACAAAATGTTGCAATAAGTGGCATATTTATCATCTCTTATTTGGGTGAATATATTTATAGGAAAAATGCCTACAAGTGTGATCGCTGAGTCATTACATAGAAATTTCTAGATGTTAAAAGATACAGCAAATTTATCTAGTTGCACTAATTTTTGTTGCCACCAAAAACGTATGAGTGTAAATGTTTCACCACATCCTTACCAGAACTAGATAGGATCAACCATTTTACTCTTTGCCAATCTAAGTAAAAATGGCATTTCATTTTAACTTGAATTTTTTTAAAAAAAACAAGTTAGGTTAGCTTTTTCTCATGTGATTATTAACCATTTGTGTAAATTTTTCTCTGAATTTTATCCACTCTAGAAATTTGCCATTGTTCATGATCTCACTTAATTCTCATACCAATCCTATGATATGATATAGGTACTATTACTATATACATTTTGCAAAAAAGAAACCTAGGAATAATAGATGTTTAGTATTATGCCTTTTATTATCAGACTGATAAATGGCATAGGCGAGGTTTGAAAAGGAGCTTGTTTAACAGCAAGCTTGTTGTCTATAGGCCACAGGGCCATATTGTGTCCCACTCTTGCCTATAGAGAGAATCATGTGGCTTTTGCATTTCTAATTATACTGTAGCACTTCATTTATTCAGACATTTAGTCAAAAAGAAAAAAGCACCTACTATGTGCCTAGTACTGTGAGAGCTTCTGTGTCTACAGCAACAAAAAATAATTTTAAATTAATAAGCAAGTATATTAATGAATATATATTTTCTCTCAGTAAGCTTACCATATAGAAGCATAAAAAATAATTTTACAAGTATTTAATTACAACTGTGACAAGTACCACAAAAGAAAATTATGGGATGCTGTGTGTATGAAAATTAGGGAGCTCACAAGCATCGTATTTAGGAAGCTTTGCATAAACATGATCAAGATTTATAATTTGTTGAAAATACTTAAGGAGATGGAAGACAGATAAGAAATGCTAGGAACACGTCTTAAGAATTTCATTTATCCTAACAAAAACACCTTCATCTAAATTTTTTTTAACTTGGTTTTGAAAAAAATCTCCTAAAAATGTGCAAATCTACTGACCACTTAAAAAAATTTTTTTAAACCTCACTTTTCTAACAAGTAGTAAAGAGTCAGTATGAGGACTGAGATTTGCATAAAATGGAGAGAGGTGAACACAATATAATATGAAAGACTAAGGAGGGAGATAGATAAAGTGGTTGTCACAAGAGAAATTAATCTCTGATGCAAACGGACAAACCCACAGCCCTTTACTGACTCCTTGTAATTAATAACCTACATTTGCAGATTTTTTTTGGAGAAATTAACTGGCTCAGTAATATAGTGGCTTAACTGATTGAGTTAACCAGACCAGAAAATAGAACACTAATCAGCTTTATAATTCTGAACAGTTCAGCATATATTGAATATAGTTTCATGAACCATAAGAAAGAGGAAATGATTTTACTGTCATAGAACACCGGGGAAAAGTTATTTGTGCTATATTAGCTGAACCACATGAACTTGTCAATATTTGGTCATTTTAACTTACATAAATGCAATTTTATATGGTTTACGTATGTGTGTAACACGCAGAACAAACATAAGTGTTTGGTCCTAAGTATTTATGTAGGTACATAAATAAACATGTCTATAGGTGATGTGATACTTCTCATGTCCCTATGTCTGTCTTTCACTCATGTGGAGAGAGTCAGAGAGAGATTTAAGAAAAAAATAAAAAAAGAGATGCAGGAAAGAGATAAAAATACAAATACTTTAGAAAGTCTTGCAATTAGACATTAAATACTCAAGTCACGAAATGCATATATTTCTTTTCCTCATAGTGTCTTCTGCAAATATTGAAGATATAGGAAACATAAATGAGCCAAGCAGACCACAAATAAATGTTGCCTGAAATGTAGCACCTTGTACTTTGGCTTTGGTATTTTTTATTCCTAATTTTTGTTTTCTTTGATCAAAAAGAGTGCATTAACTGACAGAGATACAAAAACAAGAACAAAAATAATTTAGAAATATAACTTTGCTACTTAGAACCACTATTATATATCTGAATCTCTATTATAAAATATATACATATACATATGTGTATTTGAATGTATATCTAGATTTTTTATTTTAGTTTTAAAAATGCTACATGGCTTGAATTGTCATTAACTTAGATACTGCCTTTTCTTTTATGGTTTCACAGGTTGCTTAGAATATCCCAGGTAATGGGAACAAAAGAACAATTTAGTAACATTATTTACTTATAAGTGTTTTATTATTGGAGGGGGTAGAAAATTGTTGAAGCCCATCAAGCAGGGAGTGTTTACCCCCAAAATTATTATTCCTACAAGATTAGATACAGTAGAATCTTTTAAACATGAGAATATATATTTGTATAAAGCAAAAATTACAGACTTTCTCAGACTTGCCTAATATGAACCCTTAGTTTGTGCCAGAGACTATTCTAGGTACTATGGAATGAGAGAAAGTTCTTGCTTTAATAAAGCTTACATAGTTATCAATGTATTTTCATATTATAACGTTATAAAGTTTTTGTTTTCAGCATTTTAATGTGGTATAACTTTTCCACCATACAAATAAAATAAGCAGATATTCACAAAAATTTACTGAGCTTATGCCATGGTCAAGGCGCAAAGGCCCAGATATAAAGTGAAAATATAGACAGTGACCTTAAATAATAAAGTCTGGAGTCAGGAAAATATCTGTTGGAAGTTTTGAGTTTACTGAGATTTACACATTTTCAAAATATATCAAATTTGATCATATCAAACATGTTTTAAGTAGCATATTTAAACAATAATTTTCAAGTGAATGTCTTAATTTTAAAATCCCCAGATAATTTATTTTACATTATTACAAAATTATTTTTATTACTTTATGACAAAATTAATTTATCCTAAAACTCATTTATCTGGTTGGTTCAGATTAAAAAATTTTTTTTTTTCTTTGAGTCTCAGTAACTGAACTAATTGCTCTAATGAAATCTGGCTAGAATGCCCAATAAGAAGACAGAAATATCTGAGGGTGGGGTAAGAGTGGTGATATCACAGTATTTACTTTATGACAAAATTAATTTATCCTAAAACTCATTTATCTGGTTGGTTCAGATTAAAAATTTTTTTTTTTCTTTGAGTCTCAGTAACTGAACTAATTGCTCTAATGAAATCTGGCTAGAGAATGCCCAATAAGAAGACAGAAATATCTGAGGGTGGGGTAAGAGTGGTGATATCACAGTATTTTTTTCCTAGGGCCCTTGACAGAAACCTAATAAAACTTTTTTCATTAATATTCCATTCTAGCACCATAACAGTGAAGCACATTCTAAATCTAAGAGAAATTTTAGACATACACACACACAAGCATAAACAAAATATATTTAAAAAGAAATATGACCTCTTAAAATAAACTTTTAATTCAACACGTTTGGTATCTGACTCCATTTACGGATATGCATTTATGGATATTTGGTGACAAAGCCACTTTATTTTAGAAAAAGGAAACGTGATATGGAGAAAGAAGTACTTGGGATTTAATTAGATCTTGTTATTAATTTTGTTTCTGCCATTTATTGTCTCTTAGGCAAGATACNTTACTTTATGACAAAATTAATTTATCCTAAAACTCATTTATCTGGTTGGTTCAGATTAAAAAATTTTTTTTTTTCTTTGAGTCTCAGTAACTGAACTAATTGCTCTAATGAAATCTGGCTAGAATGCCCAATAAGAAGACAGAAATATCTGAGGGTGGGGTAAGAGTGGTGATATCACAGTATTTTTTTTCCTAGGGCCCTTGACAGAAACCTAATAAAACTTTTTTCATTAATATTCCATTCTAGCACCATAACAGTGAAGCACATTCTAAATCTAAGAGAAATTTTAGACATACACACACACAAGCATAAACAAAATATATTTAAAAAGAAATATGACCTCTTAAAATAAACTTTTAATTCAACACGTTTGGTATCTGACTCCATTTACGGATATGCATTTATGGATATTTGGTGACAAAGCCACTTTATTTTAGAAAAAGGAAACGTGATATGGAGAAAGAAGTACTTGGGATTTAATTAGATCTTGTTATTAATTTTGTTTCTGCCATTTATTGCCTCTTAGACAAGATACTAAACTTTATGAATATATTTAAACTCTCTGAGCTTTAAGTCCCACATTTGTAAAATGGGAATAATTTTACTTACCTCACCAGATTATTCTAAGAATTAAACCAGACAAAGTGTGTTAAGTGCTTAGCAATGAATAAACTTTGCATGTGATTACCTCCTGCTTTTTATTTTCATAAATTATAGTTTACGTAATATTCTTTTTAACAGATTTTTTGTTTTAAAATTCATGGGAAGTAGATTTAGGCAATTTTTTTTCACGTAAGAGTTAGCTACTTATAATTCTTAGAAATAAATATATTTTGCAGCAATATTTCATGTATATATATATTCTTTTAATGCATATACAGCTAGGACAAAATACTGTCCCCAGCCCATGGCAATCCAAATCCTGTGTTTATGTATCAATCTATGAAGAGGCTTAGGATCATACTCCCATCCTATAGTGTTTCCTTCCTTGCAGTATAATGCACACACAAAAAAATTCTCAATGAAATGTGGCCAAGAGAAGTTAAAGGGCAACTTCTTAGTAAGTGCCAATCTCCTTTTTTAAAATCAGTTTTTCAAAATTATAATAGATATCATACGATCTCCTAGTAAATTACCATGTATATGACTAACTTACAAGGAGCTATGTAGTTGAAAGAGTCATAGCAATATTGAATAAGCCTGTTTTCTGTTTTCCAATTCATCATTTACAATACCATGGCATTTTTTATTTCAACAGTGCCACTGCATGATTGTAAAATCATATATTATCCAAGGAGAGAAATGAACATAAAGTCAATATCTGCCTAGGGCTGATACTCTGGGCTAAATTGAACTAGACTCAGAAGATAGAGTTTTCAATTCTATCTCTGCTACAAACCGTTTTTGCATTTTTGATTTAGCAGAGATTTTAAAATTCCCCCACATGCTATCTAAAGTGTATTTTCAGCAAGTTAATATGGAAAGAGAACAGACATGACCAATCATAACAATTAGTTTATGAAGATTTAAGAACTGAATCAAAGTCTCCTTTTCTCCTAGTTCGGATTTCTGCTAGAAACCACTTACAAAATTTCTACAATTTCAAATTTAAAATTTCAATTTTATAATATCAAAATTGCTACAAAAATTTCTTCGAATTAATTGCCACATGGGACTCATTATATTTACCTTTATAACATTCATAAAAGGCAGAGTCTAATTTCATGCATTATTTTTATTTCACAGACTGTGGGAGAGTGAGAACAAGAAAAAAGTTC
>NW_007730338.1:3065-4129 GCF_000696425.1 Galeopterus variegatus | reverse complement strand
TTCTAAATCCAGTTTTAAAATGCTTAATTGTTCTATTTTATTCAAATTTTAAAAATGTGTATTAAAGATACAATTGAAATTTCTTGGCAACATCTCTAAAGCCTCCCTGAGGTTACTGTCAGGTAATATATATGACTGTTACCATACGTATTCTTATGCTGCTATAATGCATATTACACAGAACATATATTAATATTTATTTTTTGTATTTTAAAATTTTACATAGGTAGTATTGTATCACATTATTGTTTAAGATCATATTTTTGACATATTTCTTCATTCATATAGTAGCTCTAGTTCATTCATTTTAATTGCTTTATGGTATTTATTGTATTCAACATGAGAGTCCACTTATTTATTCTCCTGGTGAGGGACAAGTATATAAAGTGCTAATAAATTGGCTCATTAAACAAACAAAAGGGCCCTGATTTCTAACACTGGCTGAGTGGTATACCAAGACTGATTTCAATCTACCTATGGTTAAACAACAGCTTCACGTAATTTCTGAATATTTGCTGGTCAGCTTTTTGGGATGAGCCATCACACTACCTGTGACTTTCACAGAGGAAGGTAATCAGTAGGATAAGCAGAGTTCCTCTCTCTCTAGTCTCTCTCTTTCCCTTTCTCTCTCTCTCTCTCTCTCTCTGACAAATACAGAAAACATACTCACACTTTAGGAAAATCTTTCCTAAAGCAAATTTAGACTTTCTACATATAATATTATTCAACAGTGAAAAGTTTAACTTAACATAATTTTACAGATTATACTTTTGGTGTTTTATCAATGAATACTCTGAGAGGAACCTGAGCTAATAGGCCTTGCAGATTTCCCCAGTTTACTACACTTAGATCATACTTTTCCATCCTATCACATTCTTTCATGACTGTCCACTCTTCATTAAATTTAGCATAAAACAACCAGGTTTAACTGCTTCTTCGGGTCCTTATTTTGTTATGTAAGCTCCTGTGCCATGTAGAACTTACATTAAATTTGTACACTTTTCTCTTGTTAATTTGTCTTTTGTTACAGGAGAACCAGCTAACAAGTCGAACTAAGATGGGTA
>NW_007730338.1:1008-1579 GCF_000696425.1 Galeopterus variegatus | reverse complement strand
GAAAAAGTCACCATTTTGAAATACACCACAGCATTCTCTTCTTTTTTAACAAACCTTGTCTTTAGGAGAAACTGTTTTACCAGAGACTAACCTGCTGGGGTTTTTAAAGAGCATAATCCATCTGGGGAAAAGTAAATATCCAACTGCAGCACTCTCTAAACTGCCACCTGAGGGGATACAAATATACAATTCTAGCCCCCTCTAGCCATCCTGTCCTCCTAAGGGGGGTCGGGGAGGGGAGAAAAACAGAGAAGCACTTATGAAATTTTCAGTTAGGAGGCACAGCTCACTAATAGACTGAGACCTAGCCATAGGTCTATGGAATGCTTCCGCCCTCCCCCACCACACCTTACCACTACATTACTAAATGACTGTTTATAGTAGTTCATATTGCACAATACACCATGCACACCTTCCAACAAAAAATTGCAAAGTGTACTAAAAGGCAAATCACATAATTTGAAGAGAATAAATAAGCATCACAACCAGAGTCAACTATGACAGGAATGTTGGAATTATCAGACTAGAATGAGACTGGAGAACATTATATTGAGTGAAATAAGCCATGCAC
>NW_007730338.1:0-579 GCF_000696425.1 Galeopterus variegatus | reverse complement strand
AATGTTCCCAACACAAAGGAAGATACATATTTGAGGTGATGGGCATGCTAATTACCCTGATTTGATCATTACACATTGTATACATGAATTGAAATATTACACTGTACCTCATAAATATGTACAATTATTGTGTCAATAAAAATAAATAGATTAATTAAAAAACTATGATTAGTATGGTAAGAGCTTTAAGGGTAAAAGTAGACAACTTGCAAGAACAGATGGATAATGTAAAAAGAGAGATGGAAATTATAAGAAAGAATAAAAAATGCAAGAGATCAAAAACACTGTAACAGAAATGAAGAATGTTTTTGATGGGCTCATTAGGAGACTGCACATAGCTGAAAAAGAAGGATCTCTGAGCTTGAGAATATGACAATAGAACTGAACTGAAAGGCAAAAGAACAGAGAGGGGGAAAAGCCCAAAACAGAACAGACTAACCAAGAACTATAAGGCAACTATAAAAGGGATAATGTGTATGTAACACGAATAAATATCAGAAGGAGGAAAAAGAGAGAAGGGAACTAAAGGAATATTGGAAGCAATAGAGACTAAGAATTTTACCATATTAATGTCTGACA
>NW_007730337.1:197617-198167 GCF_000696425.1 Galeopterus variegatus | reverse complement strand
CCAGCATAGTGGAGGCCAGTCTCACACTGTTAAATGTGGAACTCTCTGGTACCTTACGCACCAACATGGTCACCTATGGTAGGTTTCAGTCATTATTCTAAATTCTGTACTGTGGGTTTCTATTTTTGAGTGCTACCACTAACCCCAATAATAACAACTTAATGTACTATTCAGAGCCACACAAAGAGAGATCCTACACTGGGCAGACAACCAGAAGGAAAGAATCATTTAACAACTCCCTAGAACCCCTTCCTTCCCATGAAATAGAAGGGCCATTTGTAAGAGTCATTCATATATGCTTATTTTAAAACCGACATTTGACTACCTATTGCAGTATTAAATGTCATGGCCTACATGGGAATTTACTATATTAGTCATTCTACTTTTGTATATATTTGAAATATCCCATAACATTTTAAAAAATAGTGCTAACAAACAGCTGAGTTAGTCCAGAGTATACTATTTCTAAGACTACCCAAAATTTCAGCAAAAAATCCTAACTTTGTCTCAATTAAACTTCTTTTGGAGCCACAAGAGGAAAAATAAAAGA
>NW_007730337.1:194638-195610 GCF_000696425.1 Galeopterus variegatus | reverse complement strand
TCTTCACTCAACGAGCAGAGTAAGAGACAACTGCATTGACGCCATGATGGAACTCCGAGAACATCTTAAACACACAACAAAACTGTGCACTTTTATGTGTACATATACATATGAAAGTGCTTAGGTAAGCCTGGAAGGACACATGCAAACTGATAGTAGTTGAATAATAATAGGAAATGGGTCTGGGAGGGAGACCTTTAAGGCTGTGGGGAGTAATGGTTATCTGTTATCTGTACCGCATGAGGGGTTTGGTTTTGTTTTTAAAAGGAAACTAGTGTGTTCATGGATTACCTGAGTAATTAAGATAAAATTTAAAAATTTAAGCATGTCTAGATGACTCACTTTTATGCACAATGTCATCATTTAGTGGCACACATTGAGCAATGGTAGCTGTTGGCGGGGCTCTGGTAGTGCTTTGATTTCATGTCTTTTGGTGGCTCTCCATATTTTACTGGAACTGACATTTACCTATTCATATGGTTTGGAATCACTTTTAAAAAATACACTGATTACAATGCAGATTATTTCTTACTCCTATTCCTAGAATTTCACTCTGTTCTTGTTTCAGGACTCTATTCACAAATCTGTGTATCTGTGTATTTGTTTTTATCATTAGAATCTGGAATGCGTGTGTAATAGCTTCTTTTTTGTAAGTGGCAAATGATCTTAATGATTGCCTTTAGAGCTAAGGCCACACTCTCATTGGTATTTTCTTGTTTCTTTTTTTTTTCTTTTCCTTTTTCTTCCCTTGTTACAGTTTTTTCTTAGGTGGTACTTTTAATGTATTTTTTGCTATATAACTAAGCTCTTCAAATATATACTTTCACTATTGCTTGTCAGTAATAGGCTGGAAATTGTGATGGATCTATATAGGTTTTTCCCATGTTTTTTTTTTTTTTGTGGTAAAATATATTTAACATAAAATTTACCACTTACCATTTTATTCATTTCGCGCAAATGGATATCCAATTA
>NW_007730337.1:157143-193667 GCF_000696425.1 Galeopterus variegatus | reverse complement strand
ATCGCAACCCTCAGTGTTGCCCCCGTACCGGACCGGGGACCGGCAACGGGATTGCAAGCCTCGGCGTTGCTCCCGCGCCTCACTCAGCCAGTGAGCGGGAGCCGGTCTGTATGTGGGATCCGAACCCTCGGACGGGAGCGCCGCCGCGCTTCCCAAGCGGCGCACTATCCAGTGCGCCAACGGGCCGGCCCCACCATTTTATTCATTTTTAAATATATAATTCAGTGGCATTAAGTACATTCATAGTGTTGTGCAACAATCACCACCATCTATTTCCAGAATTTTTTCATTGAACCTGTATAGATATTATAGGATCTCTTTCTAGTTGTCTTTTGTCTTCATGGCCATCTGTTTGGCCACTGAACATGGTATTATTTCATCTGAGGGTCTTCTAGTCAGGTTTGTGAACCTAGGCACACATGCTCATATTTTTGAACTATTTCTCTGAGGATGGATGATCTCTGAATAGTTATATCAGGATGCAATCAGAAAGTTTTGTTGCATACCTTATGAGTGTACTGAGCTTTCCCAACAATTAGAGAGACAATGAAGTAAAATATCTTTGCATCCCCTAATGTTACAGTTAAGCCACTTGCAAGATTAATTTTTAGTTTTTATCTTTCTTTTCTCAATTCACATTCTCTCTCCAACCCGGTGAAGTCTGGCATCTATTTCCATTATTCTACTAAGTTGGTCCCCAAGGTCACCAGAGATCTGATTTGTTAAATCCAGTAGCTACTTTAAATCCCTGTCTTATTTGGTCTGCCTGCCATACAGCATTGATGACTATTCCCTCTGTTTTGATGTTCTCGATTCCTTTAACATCTTCTGATTTCCTTCAGGCCTCTCTACATTTGATGTACTGTTTCTACTGCTGGACTGCCCTTCCCAGATGGCTCCCATCTCAGGAATCTTTATTGCTAAGTTATTTCTAACTTTCTCTTTATTGATTGGGATCATTAATCAAACATAAGCACTATGCTTATGTCTCACATAGCAGAGCTCACAGCATAGTGGATTTTTACAGAAAAGTCCTGATTTTTATTTAACAGCTTTATTGAGGTATAATTTGCCTACCATAAAATTTACCCATTTTAAGTGTACGGTTCAATAAGTTAATTTTTAGAGTTGTGCAACATCCAGTTTCAGAGTATATCTGTCACTCTACAGAATCCCTCATCTATTTCAGTTGCAGCTTGTTCCCATTTCTAGGGAAACCACTGATCTGCTTTCTGTCTATAGTTTTACATTTTCTTGACATTTCAAAGGAATGGAATCATAATAATACTTGGTCTTTTGTGTCTTGCTTGTTTTGCTTAGCATAATGTTTTTGAGGTTCAAATTGCATGTATCAGTAGTTCATTTTTTTTTTTTTGCTGAGTACTATTCTGTTGTATGAATATAACACATTTTGTTTATCCTTTCACCAGTTGATGGGCATTTGGTTTGCTTTCAGTTTTTGTTAACTATGGATAATGCTGCTATGAACATTGTTGTACATCTTTATATGGATATACATTTTCATTTCTCTTGGGTATAAATTTAAGAGTGGAATTGCTGGGTCATATGGTAACTCTATACTTAACCTTTTAGGTACTGCCAAACTGTTTTCCAAAGCAGCTGCACCATTTTACATTCACACTAGCAGCACAGGAGGGTTCAAATTTTCCTACATTCTCACAAGCCCTTGTTATTATGTCTTTTTTTTGTTATAGCCATTCTAGTGAGTGTGAGGTGGCATCTTGTTGTGATTAATGGAGTCTTTTGAAGAGCAAAATTTCTTAATTTTGATGAACGCGATTTCGATTTTTTTCTTTTATGGATTGATCTCCAAGAAACTGTCATCTACAGCGTATATTACTTGAGCTTTTATGCACTGTGCCTCTGTTTGCCTATTTGAAGATATCAAGAAGAGATACGGTGTTTCCCCCTACCTCTGCCTTCTCTGCCTTGCTGCAGTTCTGACATAGGGTTGTACTTACTGTTGAGCCTCCTGTGTTCTCCCAGCTCTAGTTATATTCTTCTCACTCCATGCCCTTTCAGGACTAGGGGTGATCCTGGCTTTCCACTGCTCGTCCCAGGAAACCTCACCGTCCTTTGTTGGTTCCTTTAACTCTGCTCATATTTCTTTGTTATTTTCAGTTAAATATATTTGAACGTGCCACTTGATCCTTGGTTAATCCCGACATATTGATTTGGACAGAAAAACATTTCTAAGGCAAGGGATGGAAAATTACATCCTGTGGACTGAGTCTGGCCCACTGCCTGTTTTTATAAATAAAGCATTATTGAAACATGGTCATGCCCATTTGGTTATGTATTGTCTGTGGCTGCTTTTATGCTACAGAGACAGAGTTGAACAGTTTGATAGAGACTGTATGGCCCACAAAACCTAAAATATTTACTGTATGGCCCTTTACAGCAAAAGTTTGCTGACCCCAGTTCTTATGCATACAAAGTAGCTCTTAGAATCTCCTGGAGGGCCAGAGGACCATGGACAACCTAGTCAGGAAAAATAGGTCTGTTCTTGGACAAACCCCACTTCCACTATTGGCCACACATGGCAATTGCGATGCTCTGGGATGGACCCAGACCTTCTTCCAGAGCCACCCTAGAAGAACGGACGTCTTTATTTCCATGTCTGTCATGAAATGTAATCTCATCATATTACAGTTGACTCTTGAACAACTTAGGGGTGAGGGACGCTGATCCCACCGCACAGTCAAAAATCCACAAGTAGCTTTTGACTCCCCAAAACTTAATTACTAATAGCCTACTGTTGACCAGAAGCCTTACTAGTAACATAAACAGTAGATTAACATAATTTTATGTTATATGTATCCACTGTATTCTTACCATACAGTATGCTAGAGAAAAGAAAATGTTATTAAGAAAATCATAAGGATGAGAAAATACATTTATGGTACTGTACAGTATTTACTGAAAAAAATCTGCGTATGAGTGAACCCACACAGTTTGAACCCTTGTTGTTCAAGGGTCAACTGTACTCTTCTCTGCCTCTGAGAATCGTTTGGGTATGCCTAAGTGGTGGAACCTAGGTCACATATATATGCCCTAACTGTAAGAGAGTCTGGTGAATCTTCTCTTTTGCCCTCTACCCTCAACAGTAGAGGGAAGCAAGCTAGAAGGAGAGTTGGAACAACCATTTAGTGAGTGCACCTGCAGTATCTGCCATGAAAAGTTACCAGTCACCTTCAATTCTCCTTCCTTTGAGCATTTCATGTTATAAAACTTATTTTCTTCTTCTTCCCTTCCCCCTCATCTGCTTGTAAATCAAACACAAATAAACAAAATAACTAAGATAGTTATATGTCAGGGAAATACATACCCCAGAAGTTGGCAGGATTAAACCTGTCACAACTCCATGGATGCCCAAAGGAAACAACAAGACTTCATGGATCAGAGCAAGATAGTTTACTGCTCTCAAAACAAGAAATGGTAGGAGCATCAGCATGGTAGCATCAGTCCTACAGGGTGATGTGATGGGCCTATTTAATGGCTGTAAATACAGTAGGTTGTGTCACAGCTGAGGAACACAGGATGTCAACAACTGTGAAGGATTTGAGATTTTACTCTACTTGCTAACAAGTTAGTTAGCCTCTCACAGTTTCATGGTTGCTGGTAGAAGTTTTAAGACTCCTGAGTCAGAGACAAAGGACAATTTATTACTCACAGCCATAGCAGTAGTCAGAGTATCAGCATTTTTGCCCTGGTTCCCCAAATCGTAATTCCTCCAAGGTGATGTGAAGAGGGTCAGATGATACCTGCACATACAGTTGGCTGCATTATAGGAGAGGGACCCTGAGTTTAGGAGTTCTTTTTACATAACGAATCTTTTATAAGGCATTCTAAACATTTGCTCCAGAGAGAGATGTAATCTGTCTCCTCCAAGGCTGTTTGCTTTACAAACACTATTGTAAACATAGTTTGTAACAAAGGGCAATAAGTTCCTTGCTTGCAAGATGTGCAGAAAGGGGAAAGACCCATGGAAAAAATTTTCCAACTAGGGCCAAGGATTCAGCACTGTTTGTAGTAAGCAGCAAACAAACCTGTGTCCCTCATCTAGGAAGTGAGTAGTCAGTCCAACAGTAGTCACACTGTGGTTGTTTGTACTACTTAGTGGCCTATGCCACAGGCTATCAGGGGATGGTTTAGACCTTGCCATTTGGTACAATCAATGAGGATGTGCAGGAGGTGCTCTGGCCCCGTGGGAAACTGCCTCTGTCAAGAGCATATGGCTATCAATTATTTCCTTCTCTGACTCTTATGAGCTCTAAGATTGACATGGCCATGTTCTAATGAAGTCACTGCTTCCATTTCAATATCTGGTTTTTCTCAGTAGGAATCGAATTGGTGTTTGTGGGGGATCATATGAGGGTAGTTGTTTTAGTCCATTTTGTGTTGCTATAACAGAAATACCTGAATTTATAAAGGAAAGAGGTTTATTTGGCTTACGATTCTGGGACAGCTGCATCTGGCATGGGCCTCAGGCTGCTTCTACTCATGGCGGAAAGTGGCAGGCAGCCAGTGGGTACAAGCAGATCACATGGCGAGAGGAAACAAGAGAGAGAGAGAAGGTGCCAGGGTCTTTTTAAGCAACGAGCTCTCACGGGAACTAATAGAGCGAGAACTCACTCATTAATCCCCCCTCCCCCAGGGAGAGCATTAATCCATTCATGAGGGATCCGCCCCCATGACTCAATCAGTTTCCAACACTGCCACATTGGAGATCAAATTTCCACATGAGGTTTGGAGGGGACAACACATCCAAACTCCATCAGTAGTTCGAAAAGTTTGTGGAAAGATTCATATTATCTTTCAATTCTCTTTTTCCACAAACTTTTTGAAGTACCCTCTTATTAGAGATGCTATTATTACAGGTAAAATATATTGATATTTTGAAGTACGGTGGGTTAAATAGGATGATTTTCAATTTTTCTTTCACATAATAGCTGGCCTTTTTAGGTTAGGGAGTTGACTCTATTTCAAAGGACATGCAGGGGCTCTGGTTCTTACTGTTTTATTTTTCTGCCGTCCTCTAGGGCATGGCTGGGCAAACTTCTTATAAAGGCCCAGATAGTAAATATTTTAGGTTTTGTGGACCATGCATTGTTACTGTCCCAACTACTTAACTCTGTCATTGTAGAACAAAAGAAGCTGTAGGTAATAAATAAATGAATGGGTGTGGTTGTGTTCTAATAAAACTTTATTTACAAAAACAAGCATTGGGCTGGATTTGGCCTCTCTGTAGTTTGCTGTACCCTGCTCTAGGGAGTTGCCTTAGTCTGTGTAGTTGAATCTAGTTGCTGCAACATTCATGTTCCAGATCAAAGGAAGGGGAACAAGGACAAAATTCAGAGAAATATGCTTGTGTTTAAGTTATAGATGATTTGGAAGTTGAACATTTCACTTTCACTCTGATCCTAATGACTCAATCTTACTCATTGATGTGAGAGAGGCTGGTAAATCTGTTCTCTAGCTGGGCAGTCATGTGCCATGGGAGCAGGGGAGAGCAAAGGTTTTGGGGCACAGTAGCATTCTGCTATACTGCTATGATGTCTGTAATTTATTTTAAACTCCATCAGCACAGACAGAGACACATAAATGCATGTGTTAGTTTAACCTACATTCTAGGCCCAGGCAATTGCTCTTATTAGGAAATGACACTCCAAGGATGGCTTTTAAAAACATTTAGAACTTTCCATATCTTAGTCAAGACCAAATTCTTTAATAAGTGGGTTTTTGTTGGTGAAATTAGTGGTTTATTATTTATTATTATGGATATTAGAAATGGATGCTTATTAGTGAAATTAGTGCTATTCAGGATATTTGGATTGGCTAAAATATATCAGAGACTTTTTACTCTTGTTTGAACTAGATGTAAGAATCAAGTGAAGTATTTATCTTTAGGGACGGTGCTTTATAGAATCCCAAATGACCTGGTATGCAGCTATGGGGGTGGAGCAGTTCTGGTTGCCTGATAGCAACTGCCTTGGGTTGAATGTCTCCCCCAAATTTAATCCCCACTGTAACTGTTAAGGGTGGGAAATCCTCTTATGGTAATGAAAAGGTGGGACCTTGAAGAGGTGATTAGATTTAGGCCCATGCTGTCGTGAATGGATTAAAAATGGTGGTCATGGGCATGGTTTGGAGGGCTTTAAAAGGAGAGTGATTGACAAGGTTAGTGTCTGTCTCTGCTCTGCCATTTGCAATGTGAGACCACTGCGTCACTGCCACCACTACCAAGACCTTCACCAGATATGTTCCTGGCACTGTAGACTTCCCAGCCTCTGAAACTGTAAGCAGTAAATTTTGTTTTCTTATGAATCACTCAGTTCCAGGTAATTTTGTTATAAGCAACAGAAACGGACTAATACAACTCTAAGGGTATCAGAATTCTGCCTTGGGAATATTATTTTGCCTCCTTTGAGTGACCCTTTCATGCAAGATGGTAATCAGACAAAAATTGGGACTTTATCCCATTCGTAGAACGGGTTGTGTGAACTGTTTTTTGCTTTCTTGCTGAGAAATGTTTGCTTAATAAATATCTTTATGTGTGCTTGAATTTGGACTTAGATTTGCTTTCATTATTACTTTTTAGCTAGGTGGGGTGGGGGTACAGCTAGCCTCACCCATCTGAAACTCTTTTGGTGTCCACTGTCATCTCCAAAAAGAACTTGAATTGTTGTGCATGACCAACTTGGCCTAAGTTTTTCCACAACAAAGAGAACCGTTTATGAACTTCGACACTACCTGGCAATCTTACTAGATTTCTCTAGTCAGTTGGCTCTTTCCTGCTCCCAGTGGGCATTTCCAACTTTTTCCATTCTTCTTCCACCAATGATTCCTCTTTCCTTACTTCTGTCAAAAGGCGATCTTGTCTTGCTTCATAGATAACACAGAAACTGCCAAAGGACAAAGACTTTAATTTCAACCCAATCTGTAATTTCAACCAAATCCTAACTACATTTACCCCCATTCTTGGCCTCTTCCTGTTATTTAGAAGGAGAAGGATACTCCTGATCCTGTCCCTGCTGCTTTCTCTGTAGTGATGGCTCTAGAATTTCTCGAGAAGAGCTTCCAGGCAGCACAATGCTTGGGGAATGGGGGGTTTAGGGGGTTGTTTTGGAGTGCATTGCAAGCTTTCTTTCTTTTTTTCCTCTTTGAAGCCCTGCTTGAATTTATAATGTGTGTGAGAGATGAGTTCTATTCCTCCCCTCTTCAATGCCCTCCATTCCTCTTGGCTCTGCCACTACTTGTCAGAAAACTTTTACTGTGAATTATTTCATATCTCAGGTCTTTTTAGCTCCTTACTTTCCACAGTTTCCTTCTCAAAGGCATTTGTTCAAGTTTTTCCTAAGCTATTAAAAGAAAACAAACCCAACCATTTCTCAGCTATCACTGTATCTTTCCCAACCTTTAAATCCAACCATATCAACAATCCCCTCCCCACTCCTACCCTTCCATTCTTATCTCTGTTTCTTCCCTAGCTGTATTCCACAATCTTTTTCATTGTGTGCTGGGCACCCACCAGCTACATTGACATGGCTTTTACTAAGGTGTTGCTTGAATACTTGGTGTCCCTTCCCCTCCTGCATTCCTCTTCTCTCTCCCTTGATGTTTCCACAAGGGGTCAGTGGTATGAGAATATAGTGCTAGTCCTGCTGTTTTCCATTCTTTTGTTGTTTACTGTATCCTCAGGAATGCATCCTTGCAGGACAAAGATTAAAAAAAAACTTTGTTTTGGTTCCAGGATTGATTCAAGACTAGTTCCCTTTTGTGATATGAAAACTGGGAGTTTTGTAACTGGCAAAAAATCTATTCCCTTTTTCCCTGTAACTTTTAATTTTTAGTTTTAGCACTTTGAAAATTTTGTAAATTATAACAGAAGAAAAATAGTAAGGTCACTAATTCTACCATGCAAAATAACCATGAATAAATATTCTTGGTGCTATACATGTTGTTTTACAAAGTGGAATCAAAGTGAATATAATATTTACTACCTTAAAAAAAAAATCATTCTTTGTTTTCTGGGGATCAAATTACCTTTCTTGAAAGGATGTGCCGGAATGCTAGTCTTCTGAAACTTGTCTGTCTCTGTAGACACAGAGGAAGGAAGAGTTCTGTAGTTCTGTTTTTGGTTTTGTTTTCTGGTTTTTTTTTTTTTTTAAGAAATAGGATTTTATCTGGTTGTTTGATTTTTTTCCCCCCCAATTCTTTGAATTTAGATTGATGTGGTTGGCTTTCCTTACTTTAACTTTTCATTTGTTAGTAATGTTTGGAGGATTTTAGTTAGATTTGGTGGATACTGAAATCTGTATGGATTACGTGAGGCATTGCTATTTTCAGGCAAGGAACACATTTAATCTGTATTATGTATCTTTATAGCATTCTACCCAGTGTCTTGCATTGAACGATATCACAAGGAAAACTCACGTACTCATGGTCATGGTAAATAGTGTCCATTTGTCTGCAGATCTAATTGAATGATAGTTTTCAAAATATCTCCAGGCATGAAGAAACATCTTCAAAGCTGCTCTCTTCCCTATCTTTCTCAGTCTGTACTAGTTTAGAAAGTATTGAAATCTTTCACTCAGACTTTCACTTGGACAAAGCTTTTCACTTAGTTTATATGCTAAATATACCATCTGGCCTAGTACTTTTTAACACTATGACGCAGTCTATTTCATCAGGGTATTTTGGGCATATAATTCACCAATATAAACTTTTTAAATTAATGCAAAGTTTTAAAATTCAGGCACATTTTTAAACCTATCTATATCCAAGCATTTGAATTTGTTTTAAAATTGCCAATGAGGAATATGATTTTTTCAGTCCTGTAAGTTGAAAAACACACCTTTTGTTCTGCCAACTTATTTGGAAAATAATAGGCTGATACAAGTAATTTTCCTCTAAAGAATTAAAAAAATTCAAAATGTAAAACTGCAGATGCTTGAGGAAGAAACTAATAATCTGCTTTATAGACCTCTATTGGTTTTCTGAGAATGGAAAAGGTTATAAAGACTGACTACTTTATTTAGTATTAGTACTTAAAATTCTTTTTCTTTTTGAAACATATAGTTAGCAAATCCTACTTAATCGATTACTTTATCTCAGTTTACACTTTCCATGATTATTTTATTTTTCCTTTGCTATTAAAATATATAAGAAGGAATTTATGTTTTTCAAGATATTGAAATTTTTGAAACATAAATACATCTAGTTAGTCTTGGCAACATTAAGTCTTCAGAATAGCATCTTCACTGCTTGAATAGTTTGTTTTGTATTATTAAGCCTAATAAAACACTTCATGCATTTAGTACAACAGTAAAATTGTTATTGTTTCAAATGTTTTTTAAACTATCCTTTCCAGGTTGACTCATAAGCTTCTCTTTGAGAACTATGGTGGCAGAGAATTCTAGTTTTTTCTTTCACAAGGCTTTGCCCAGCACTTTTGCTAGTACTGACCCTGGGCTTAACTGTGTGTTTCTTGAGATGTGAATATACCCTTCCCCTTCAAGTAAGATTTGTTTGGGAAATAGAAGAAAAGAAACCAACCAACTCTTTAGAAACAGTTCCTGTTTAGCCCTTTCTTTGTAAAGTCCTTAGGCAGTTTTGACCTGCTTTTGATGTGTAATTTATTCATATGTTTATTACGACAGTATTAATCATCTGCTAAAATATGTTAGGCTCTGACTTATTTCTTGGTATGTTTACAAAGAGTTTGTGATAACAGGAAAAATGCCCATTATGATAGTTAAAAAACAAAAGGACATAAAATTATATATGCAGTATTGTTATAAAAGTGTATTTAGAGAAAAGACTGGAAGTAGAAAAGTCAAAATGCTTATTAGGATTTCCTCTCCTTTTTATTTTTTGATGCATATTCATTATAGAAATTTTGGACATAAACACACATATGTGTATGTATATCTATTAATTTCTTTTCCTCCATACAACTGTTGGTTGCCATATGTATTGCTAAGATTGAGAAGACTTCATTTGAGTGTAGTTAGATTTTTACCTCAAAGACAATGACTTAATGTTGCAACTTTTTTTTTAACCTCAGAGACAATGGCTTTCACATGTAATAATGAAAGTTATTAAATAAATTACCATCCAAGCGTATCTGTGAGTTACGAAGCTTTTAGCACTTAACACTATGCTAGGGGAGATTAGAAAAAAAGAATTTAGGGCATAGTCTTTGCCTTCTAGAAGCTTATGATCTGGTGGAGGAGAGTGAATAAATCATAACAGACAGTCTGTAAAGCAGTTAAAATGAGATTTCTGGGTAGGATGTGATTAAATGGCAAAATTTGCACCAAATACTATTGGAATTCAGGTAAAAGGAGATTTATCCAAAGCCGAAGTATTTGGGGAAGACCCAGTGGTAGAAGTGAAATTTTAAGTGCATCTTTAGTAAATAGTATCTGAGAGAAATAAAGTATACAGTGTAAATATGGATTTACCTTTAAATGAAGAATTTATCCCCACCTGGCTAATGTGTTCTTAAAGGATTATTAAGTATTCAATTTCTTTCTTACAAAAAAACCACAACCACAATTATAACAACAAAATTGATAATAATAGGATATGAAATGGGCAGAGGGCAGTAGAGGAGGGGGCATCCTGATCTGAGGGTAGAAGAACGACTTGAAGTTGGGAGTAAGCCAGGCAATGATGACCATGAGGAGAGCCTTGCTTCAAAGTCAAGAATATTTAGAAGCCCTTTGCAAGCATGGCTGCCTTTCCTTGCAGTTGTTACTAAAGGAATTATAGAGTGTATATATTTGAGTATTCTGTATTAAGATATTAATCTGTAAATCTCTTGGACTTTACCTTTCAATACATAGTATCATTTTTTTAGTTAGTTGGAAAATATCAAATTGATAAAGAGAATCCTGAGCTTTCTAAAAGACTCCTTTTTTTTTTTTTTTTTTTTTTTTTGTCTTTTGTCTTTTTTCCGTGTCCGGCAACGGATCGCAACCCTCAGTGTTGCCTCCGTACCGGACCGGGGACCGGCAACGGGATCGCAACCCTCGGTGTTGCTCCCGCGCCTCGCTCAGCCAGTGAGCGGGAACTGGTCTGTATGTGGGATCCGAACCCTCGGGCGGGAGCGCCGCCGCGCTTCCCAAGCGGCGCACTATCCATTGCGCCACCGGGCCAGCCCTAAAAGACTCCTTTTTAAATTTATTTTTTTTTAGATTTCATTTAAAACAAAATATTTTTAAAAAATCACTTCACAACTGAAGACTCTAACTTAAGAAATACTCAAAAGTATCTGCCACTATAGACGACGACTTCTTTTTTTTGGTGAAGGAGTGGGTCATATATGTTCAGGTATATATATATATGCGCTCCAGTTTTATATACCTGCCTTTAAAATAATTACAATCTGATTGGGACTTCCTTAAATTGGAAAACTGTTTTTAAAAAAAGCCATTTCAGAGACATACTACTTCCTTCATCATTTCAAAAGAATAGATTCCTTTTAGAACTAAACAAGTTACTCTTTTCAGTGTTGAATGCCTAGACTCTATTAAGCAAAAATAAATACATTTAAAAAACATTGTAGAGTGAGTAGTCTTAGAAGTGGAGTATACATTCTTGAATTTTGATTAGATTTGGAACTTAATACACATATCAGTTCTTTTAGGAATAAATGTAAAATGGATGAGGATTGAATGTGAGAGGATTTAAATGATTTTCAAGATTTTCTGGTTCACGTGTTGTGATATTGAAGTCTTTAGTCCCAGGCTTTAATTTGTGCCTGGTGCTGACCTGATGCTGTGCGGGGACACTCACTGCATCCCTCCCTTCGGTCCCTCTAATTATCCCAACTTCCTGGGGAGCTTGCTGAGGACTGGGCATGAGTGCTTGTTATGAAAATATTGGGCTACCCTGGCAGCTTGTAACGAGGTAGTTTTCGATATAGATTTATGTACAGATGAACAGAATAGGAAGCTAAAGTTGCTTCCTGTGATTTTACTTGAATAGGTAGGGGATGTTATGGAAATTATTTGGTTAGACAATGGATTAGTCTTGTAATAATTGAAATCACGAGTAATGTAGTTCTTGAGCTTATTTGTTGCATTGTTGTTTTTTTAGTGCATATTGAAAGGGAAATCTGACTCTATAAATGATGTGTGAAATAATCAGATTTGTAATTTTGTGTATATTTGCGGATGATGGTAATTCTTTTTGCTGGGCACATCTGTTAACACAGAGATGTGTCTCTTCAGGTTCACGTGAAGATGGCGGATGAGGCCGTCTGTGTTGGCCCAGCTCCCACCAGTCAGAGCTACCTCAACATGGATGCCATCATGGAAGCCATTAGGAAAACGGGGGCCCAAGCTGTGAGTCTGAATGAGTCTATCTACTGCAGCTGTTTCATATGTAGTGAGCAGAAAGCTAGAGTTTGTATTTAAAAAAAAATAAGAACGAACGATTGAAAATGCTGTTGCAGTTAGTTCATGTCACATGAGTTAAATGTGGCCGAATTCGCTACTGGAAATCAAAGGCTTTGTAGCATCTGGCAGTGCTGGTCGCTGATCCTGCAGGTGGCTGCTGGATTCAGCTTTCACACCAGGGAGCGGTTTCAGTTCATTTCCAAATTTGCTAGGAAAAAAAGAAAACCCAATTAGTTTTGAGTATTAACCCTTTCGGTGTAGTAAGAGCATTGAAAAAAAAATTCTGTTATAAACAGGATCCAAAAGGTCTTGTTTAAATTCCATTTTGATAATTTAAAAATTATGTATATCTACTTACACTTCCAGAAATAAAAATGGTGCATTTGGTAATTATTTTAGTTTGTTAATGTCAATAGGATGCCCATAACTTACATGAATAAATCAGTAGTTTGTTCCATCCCCAATTCTGTTTGAATGGAGTGGCATTCAAGGAAAAAATAGGTTTTTGACATCAGAAAACTGTTTTTTTTTTTTTTTTTAGATATCAAAGAACTAATTACATTTAATGTTAAAAACTGTGCAGAGTTATCTCTAAAATTGGATGGAAGCAGCCAATACCAGCAATTAGCCTGGAGGGCTTCAATTAGTGTTCACATTTCTTTTGAAAGAAATGTTTTAGTAAGATGCATGTTTAAGTAAAAAACTGAATTCATGAACCCATATTATAGATGTTTACAGTTTATTAGCACAGTTAATGAAGGTAAAACTCTTTTAACCTTTTAATGACACCTTGTCAGAATACAATCTTTAGTTGAATGTTACATATAAAATGAAATTGGAGGAATGAAGCTCTTTTCCTATGATGCTGTAGTTTAAATTTTTCTGCACCATGTTCGTAAAGCTAGTTCAGCATTTAAACATCTCTGATATGTAGCTATTTCTAAATTATGATATTGGCTCTTTCAAAAATTTGACTTTCTTTTTAGCAGAATTGTTTTAGTAGTGACTGATAATGAAATGGTTAAATTTATGTTTGGCCAGAGTGGTAGGGTCAAAAATTCCTTGATAGAATGGTGGAATTTAGATGGTAGCAATGTGGCTTATAGGGGAAGATAACATAAAGTAGTATTGAATGGCTAAATTTGGGATGAGGAGGGAAATAGGTATTAGAAGGACAAAATTCAAAATATAAAGTAAAAATAAAACCAGTTCTCTCAGTTCAATTTGACAGAAAAGGCACATTGAGTGGTGGCTCAGTATATTACTGCTATCAGGAATAAAATATGTTAATTGACTTAGTAGCCTGGGTTTTAGAAAGTAGCAGTTTCTAGTACTGTAATGAAAGGGAATTCAGAGTGATTATCCATTTTGCTACAGGTTCCTTTAACATAATTCTTTGACCCACCAGCAACTGTGAAATTCACTAAACTTAACAGCTAAAGTTAGCCTCAGAAAGGGGGGGTTGTGTTGAACAGAGTAGACAAATGCAGGAGGGCAGGAAGACATGTAGGTGTATGCAAAGGTAGTGTTTGGAAACTGAATATAATAGGCAGTTTCTTGGAATTTGATTCAGTACCCAGAAAAGTGAGTTAGAGATGATCAATGTGTAAGAGAAGTAACCTTATTCAGAGCCCCTTGATAAATAAACACATTAATGCACTTTACATTTTGCTTATAAAGGTTTTGCAATATGATAAAATTGAAAGTGCTTTTTGCTTTCATTTCTTAGGTACATCCAGGTTATGGATTCCTTTCAGAGAACAAAGAATTTGCCAGATGTTTGGTAAGTTTGTAATGAATCAAACACTGTTAACTTATATTTCAGAAAGAAGTGTAGTGGTGTGGCTTTTGTAAATGTAGGTAGTGGTGAATTAAAGAATTTTAATTGATCCAACAATTCTTTGAAAAATGTTTGTGAAAAGTGAAGAATTTTTATTCTATAAATAACCCAAGTTTTGATGGGAAGAATAATTTAAAAAATGGAAAAATTCACCATTATACTCAGTGATTGACGCATAGTTTATCATTGATTGCATGGTTTTTGAATTTTAAAATTAAAAACTTCAGATTTTTATCTGTAAATATGTCAGGGAGTTCAGTGACTTAATATAGTGATTTAGTTATTATACCATGGTGCACTCTATCCAGTGCTCAGCCTGCAGCAATCTCTGCCCTTCCCACACAACCCACCTCCTTCCCTGACTTGCTCCCCCGCAGGTTAGCTACTGAAACCTGCTCCTTGCTAGTGTGAGATTGTTGGTATCCTTGAAGGCAGCAGTTTTATGTTGAAAAAAGCTATTTGCAGAGTTTTGATTTTTGAGATTAATATTTGGCTTATTAAAGTTAATTTTAATAACCCTCCTCCAATAATTATTATATTGTGAGCATAAATGTGAACCCAGAATTAAGATTCTATTTTTCTTTCCTTTATTGTACATTGTGCCATTAAGGATCAAGTCTTACTACCTCCTCTATTTTGGAAAAAGTTTTTTTATTATGATCATAGTGTCCTCTTGATATTATTATTCTGTTCAGGCGAATTAACCTATATTTGCTATTATTTCTAGGTGTATTTATAACTGTATTCAAGATGGTACTGAAACCTTAGTTTTTAGGTACTAAAATATAATTTTGATTAGTGTTTGTGTAGTTTTTGGTGATTAGATCCATTATACCAGGTACTATATTGTCTTAATTTATTATCATAATACATTATACTTATATGTTTCTTTGGTGCACTTGCATTTTGTTCTTCCATGGATTCAAAATTATTTATGAATGTAATCATTTTCTGGATGAAATTTCCACTTAAAATTGATAAATTTAACTTGAAACGATTTTTAAGATCCTAGAATTCTAGCTTAGAATTGTCTATTTTAGCCAACTTATTTTATGGGTTAAAAACTAAGGCCTGAAGATTAAACTAATGCCTTAAGAGGTGTCTGGAGAGAATAAATTCCATAGACGTATCCAAAGGTCCAGATTTACCAGGTTTGATGCAGCATATCCAAAGTTTCTTGTTTATACCCTTTTTTCTTTTCCTTGGATTTTGACTGACATTCTGTCATTATAAAAAAAATAATTTTAACATAATATTTACATTTAAATGTGTGTGTAAATATAATGTATTAAATTTAAGTTTGTATAGATGAGGAATCAACAAACTACAATCGACAGGGCAAATGCAGTCTGCTGTCTGTTTTTGTAAATAAAGTTTTATTGAAACACGGTCATGCTCATTCACTTATGTGTAATTTATGGCTGCTTTTGTTCTATAATAGCAGTTGAGTAGTTGTGACAGGGACTGTTTGGCCTGCCAAGCCTAAGTAATATTTGCTATATAGTCATTTATAGAAAAAGTTTGGGAACTCCTGGTATACATGAATATCTGAGTCTCCAGGTAGTTAAGTGACATGGCTAGTATATTCATTTATACATTTATTCAATCATTAAAAAAATGCTTATTTGGTATCCATGTCCAAGGCATTTGAGGAGGATATAAAAATGAATCAAATGTGGATCCTCCTTATGAGGGGTTTACAGTCACAGTGTGAGTAAGTCAGGTATACAAATGACTTCAATTCAGGGAACAAAATATTGCAAGAAAAGATCACATTCTCTGCAAATGAAGATAAGAAAGATTATTTCCATCTGGGATTTTACATTAGAGAAGAGAGTGTAGAATATATGGCCACCTTTTTTTCTTCTTAATCTTCTCCATTTCACTTTATCCATGGTACGCCTCTGCCAAGCCTGACTACATGCTATTCACAAGCATGGCCCGTTATTTCCTATTGCATGCTTTTCTTCACTCTTTCCTCGGTGGGCACACCTGTCCTTTCGTGCAATATCCGCAGCTACTGTCTCTCCTTTTTTTTTTTTTTTTTTTTTTGGCAGCTGGCCTGTACACAGATCTAAACCTTTGACATTGGTGTTGCGAGGCTGTGCTCTGATTTTAAGAGCACTTTAAAAATTAAAAAAATGTCTTATTTGGTATTCTACTCACCATACTGCATTAAAATTGTATCTGTATTTTAATCTCCCCTTGAGACAAGAGACTTAGTTTTATAAGTCTTTGCTTCCCCTTTGTCATCTGTCCTAGTGATTTCTACACAGTAAATTTTTGTTTATGGAAAGATTAAATAAATATTATTAGAATAAGAATCATAAAACATTCAATTTGTAAGAAAACTTTCCTCTTATCACCAGAAAGACTGTTTTTGTAACTAGAAGGCAGTATTGCTGTGTGCTTTTGCTCACTATGAAAATATGCATTTAGTGATAAGTAGCCCATTTCTTTTTTTCTGTGCATCAGGGCTAGATTCTTATTTGGGATCCAATTTCTCTAGCATTAAAATATTTTTGCATCAGAGTGAACCATTTAAGATGCTCCTTTTTAGAATATCTGGCCCTTGTTGATGAGTTCAATAAAAATAACACAATGAAATGAAACTGCTTACAGATTTTGTTGTGCCGTATAAACATTGTTCTCGTGGTTGGTGGACAACCATTGAACTTTGGTAGTTTTTATCCTAACTGGGTATATTCTTAGAAATATGATGATTTCCAATGTCATGGTAGTGGATTGCCACATTGGTGGCAACTTTTGGTGACGAACTCTAGCAGAAGATTTAAAATCTTGTTTTTTTATTTTATTTTTTTTAGTTTGACATACTATGGAGTTCCTTTATTGTAATGCGGTATCTTATGTTTAAAATTTAATCATATATGGAGGTTTTTTTTTTTCCCCCGTTAGTTTCTGGTTCTGTTTACTTTATTGCCATAAAAAGACTTGTGTAATTTTTTTTGTTTGTAGAAAAACTATTTGTGCTTTGTCATCTGATACATTGTTTTTGCTTACCTATGACTACAATGACTTCTTGATTTTTTCTGAATAATTGCTATATATATATATATGCTTTATAAAGTATACAGTAAGCCAGATTCCCCCAAATGTAAAAATATATTAAACTTTATAAGACTAATAATTCTTTATGTTCAATTTATATGAAGTGGAATTGGATTACATACGATCCCTATTGTATTTGAACAAAATCATGTCTCTTTGTTTGTTATTGCTTAAATAATTTATGGAAAAACAAAGCTATAAATAATCCTCATAAAGAATAGCAATTTTAAATAATTCTAATGTGCTGAGCCAACAGATTTTATTTCCAAATTGTTTTCCATTCTGTATTTCCCTCTGGGCTTCTTTTATTCCTAGCAGTAAAGGACCGAACAGCAATGGGAGACCTTAAGGACTGTTGTTATTAAGAAAAGAAATTATTTCAGAGTTTATAAAAGAGCTTTGAAAAGTAAAACTACCTGCTCCTTGAAAAAAGGGATATTGGCTTAAAGAGATTTCATAGTCTTCCTAGTTCTCTTTCTGGTTTTTCTATGGATTATTTTTTAATCCTATTATCATATCATTTTAGTGCAACACACCATTATAAATTACATTATTTAGTTTTATGAGAAATTTATATGTTAGATTTAATAATTTATGTTTTGTGTTTGGGTCTTATCTGTGTATTTAAAAGATATACGTATAAGATAGTGAGTTCTATCCAGGATGCTCAGCATTGAAGGCATAAAAGTGAACTGTGGAAAGCAGTTGAGATTGTGTTGTTTTATCTCCTTTCCTTAGAGAGTTTGTAACAAGATAAGGAATGTAACTATTGTAAAAACAATAATGAGATGTGATTTTTTTTTTATTCATTGGATTAACCAAAAAAATTAAAAAAAAAAACATCTATGACATCTGGTGTAGGCAAGGATACGGGGAAGTAGTTTTGTTCTTTAGACTGTAAATTGTTTCAGCCTCTTATTCCCCCAGAAATTTGCTAATAACTATCAAAATTTAAAACTTGTATATGTTTTTTGACTCAGCAAAGAATCTTAAGACTCTCACCTGCAAAGATGTACTTTAAAAAATGTTGTAAGATTTTTTGTAATAGCACAATTTGGAAATAGCTCAGTGTTTCATCTGTAAGATGAAGAGAATGACAGCTACCCTGCAGGGTTGTTGTGAAGATTAGAGACAACACATGTAAAGAACCTAGCACAAAATCTGACATTGCCAGGAAAATCATTTTAATCATTATAGGTGATACTAATACTACTTTAAGAGATGAGGCGAGCAATGAAGTTTTAAGGAGAATGAGATAGTTAAAATTAGTGTTTTTAGGAAACTAATCTGATAGTTTTCATGTGTATTTTGGGAGTTTAGATTTTTTTTTTCCTGTTGAGATTAATAATTTGATGTAATACACAAATGACACTAGTTTACAAAATACTTTCACATGAATGACCTCATTTAATTCACACAAACATTGAAGCTGGATATCATTAACTCTGTCAACAAAAAGAAAACTGAAAATCAGGTGCATTGACTTGCCAGCAATCACACTATGCTCACAGGTAACAGAATCAGGACTTGACCTAGGGTTCTCACCATATGAGTACAGAGCACCTAAAAAGTACTATACCCTTACCTGGCTTAGTTGGAAAGAGTGAGAGCATTCAAATAGTAACAGAGAGAGAGAGAGTTGTAATAGAGATGTTAAGATCAAATCACTGTAATGAACTTAGTCAAAGCCCGTAGAATATTCTCCCTGCTTTGATAGGAATGTAGTCAGCACATGATCAGGTTGTAGGAAAATGACTGTTATATAGAGAGAAACTTGAAAAAAAGTCTTTTGCTAGGTTATCGGTCCTCAGTTATGAGGCTGCAATCCATGGTGTGTTATAGTTGAAAAGTGTGTGTAAGCACTTTGTAACTAATTCTAAAATTCTGAAGTTAGCAAGTTTGCCAGTGACTTCATTTAATAATTTTTTTTTGTTCTTAGAGTGAATTTAAAATGAACCATATGATACTCTACTCACTTATATTTGAATTCCTTTTTTTTTTTTTTTGAGTAGGAGAAAAAAAAAAACTTAGACCTTGCAAGCCCTGAGTTGTTTATAATTTATTTTATCTGTATAGGCTATAATTCTAGGTAGCTCATGGAACTATTGTGTGTGACCCTTGTTATTTATGTATGTCACAGCTTAAGAAGGGTTGAGAATTGTTCCTACAGTGTATTTTGTAGACATCTAGTTTTAACTACATACATTTTCTTTTCACTAACATAATTAGATTTTCCATTTTGGACACAGACCTTTGATTTTAGTATATTAAAAATCTTAATTTTTGATAATGTAAAATCTTAGTAAACTTAAGTCACGTGAATTCACTGAAAAGGGTTTATTTCCATCTCTGACCATAGCCCCCAGTTTAAATCCCCAAAGGTCACCACTGCTACCAGATTTACATTCTTCTGGAGCGTGTGTACATGCGCATGTTATAATTTTGTTATAGATTTGTTATAGAGGGTAATCTTATTTGCTGAAGTAGGATTTTGTTTGTTTATAAGAAAAGATGTGGCACAGAACTTTTATAAGAAAGAAGTAGCACCCAGGCTCTTAAAAATATGTACGGAATAACTACTTACAGATGAGTTTGCACCATTCTTATTTAATCTTCATGACAACCTGTGACGTATTTTGTGCTTGGTTTTATAAAAGGGAGACCACTCTCAGGAAGGTTAAATAAATGCCTTGCCTAGTGTTACATAGCTTGTAAGTGAGAATATGGATTCCATGCTCAGTATATGTTCCAAACTGCCTCAAAGATGAATTGGAACTAGATTGGGCTGTTAATGGTGGTGTTTTTTTTTTTAAAATTAATTGATAGTTTTAGCTGACACCTATTCTTGCTGTTGGTGTAAGCTTCTCTCTTTCTGCTTCTTTCCCCCCTCCCTTCATGGGTATATCATTGTTGAGATCTAAAAATAGAATAGTTTCTTTTGTTTTTCTGATAGTGTAATCTTAGATTCCAGTGAAAGTAACTTGTCACTTGGATTTGTTGCTTTTATAAGTAAAGTTACTGAGTGAGCTGGGAGAGCTACAGTGTAGAATTTCTTAGGCCTTTTACCTCTCCTTGATATTCTTAGCTGGAACTAATCAAGTCTCTCTGGATTTGGAGAGGAAAGTGCTCATCTCTTTCCTTTTGACACTAATTTTCTAACATACTTCTAATTATGACTCTCGCATATATGATATTCAAAAGAATTTGTAAGAACCGATGAATAAAACTTCATAAAACCCTTATAATAGAATGTCTTTTAAACATTTGAGAACATGTTTCTTTTTCTGAATGTTAGATTAAGTTCAATTTTTAGAATATTTCTTGAAGATTTTGAAGATGGTATGATGTACTAAATGCTCTAAAGTGAATACCTGAAAAGGAAAATTCTTCCTTTACCTTTAGGGAGTCAAATACTTTTAGGACAGTGGGGTTATAATCGGAAGGTTAAAAATCTATGATTTGATGAGGCTGAGATTTTCTTCCCTTTGCTTGAGATTAAAGCAGTTTGAATTTTGTTCTCTGACTCTCCTCCTGCTCCTCTCCTTACTGCCCCCTTGCAGCTATTAGCACAGTCTGGGGTCAGAAAGACAGTTAAAGTTTTTACTCTGCCAGTTAGCAGCTATGTGATCTTACACAAGTTGCTTTATGTTTGACTCTAAAGACTGTGTTTTATGCTTACTGTTTGCATGATGTGTATTTCTCAGTCTGTGACCTTAGATTGAAAGTATGTCTTTTGTAGCCAGGATGGAGTCAGATCCTGCTTTTTTAGTCATTCTGATCATATGCATGTTTTAATTGCAGTGTTTAGTTTATTTATTTATTTTTAAGTTTGCCTTAGTTTACTTTTTAAGTAACAGTATTATTGAGATTTAATTCACATACCACAATGCTTACTCTTTTAAAGTACTGTCATACCTCAGTATCTGTGGGGGATTGGTTCCAAGACCTCCTGCAGATACCAAAATCCACAGATGCTCAAGTCCCTTATGCACAATGGTGTAGTATTGCATAACCTATGCAATCCTCCTGTATACTTTAAATCATCTCTATATTACTTATAATTCCTAATACAATGTAAATGCTATGTAAATAGTTAATACTGTATTTTAAAATTTATCTTATTTTTTATTATTGTATTGTTATTTTCCCCAAATAATGTGGTTGGTTGAATCTGAGGATAAGGTCGGCTGACTGTATACAATTCAATGATTTTTAAGATATGTACAGAGTTGTATAAACATCACTGCTATGCGATTTTGGTAAAATCTATTAACATTTAGTAAATGATTGATGTGGTTGGATTTATGTCAACCATTTTATTAATTTGTTTTCTCTGTCTCTTTTTTTTCTTGTTTCCTTTCCTATCTTCTTTGGATTATTTTAATAATTTAAAAAATTCTATTTAAATTTATTTATTGGATCTATTTTTTTGCATTTTTATTTTTTATTTTTTAAGGGATTGCAATATACACCCTTAACTCTTCATGGCCTACTTAGAGTTAATACTATACCATTTCAGGTAAAATGTAGACATTTTGCAATTGTAATAGTCCATTTTCCCTCCCTTCCATCACCATCCTCTGTATTATAATTGTCATATGTATTTCATCTAAATATATTATAAATTCCATGGGAAAATTTTATAATTTTTGCTTTAAACATGTTTGAGGTGAATGAGGACATTTCTTTCATTTATGATCTGAATATCATTCAGTTGAAATAAGACTCATTTTATTTTGGTCCATTTTTTTAATGTTTTTTAAAAATTTCTTTATTATATATGTGTGTTTTATTCTGGTAAAGCACACATAATACAAAATTCACCCCTTCACCATTTATAAGCATACAGTGTGGTGACATTAATTTTATTCACATTTTTATGCAACCATCACCGCTATCCATCTCTAGAACATTTTCATCATCTCAAACTGGAACTCTGTACCCATTACACAATAGTTTCTCATTCCTCCTGTTCCTCAGCCCCTATTCTATTACCTGTCTCTATGAATTTTTTTTGCAAATGTTTTATGGTTTTAGGTCTGTGATCCATTTTGTGTTAACTTTTGTATATTGTGTGAGGTAAGGTCTAAATTCATTTTTTTTGTGTGTGGCTATTTAGTTTTCCATATCATCTTTTTAAAAACTTATCCTTTCCTCTTAAAATTGCCTTGAATCCTTGTAATAAATAATGGAATATATATGTGTGGGTATTTTTTCTGGACTGTCTATTCTGTTCCATTGATCTAGTTGTCTGTCTTTATGCCAGTACCACATTGTCTTGATTAGCTTTCTAAGAAGTTTTGAAGTCAAGGAGTGTTAAGTACTTCAGTTTTGTTGCTCTCTTTTACTGTTGTTTTGGCTATTCTACTTCACTTGCATGTCCATATAGATTTTAGAATCAACTTGTTAATTTCTCAAATAATGCCTGTTGGGATTTCAATTGCAATTGAACTGATTCTGTAGATCAGTTAGGGGAGATTGAGTCCAGATGAGTTAACTGCTTGCTAAAGCAAACAAAAACAAATATTCTTGAGAGGGTCATAGTAGAGTTTAGGTCTCTAAATTTAGGGTATCATTAACAATAGACACATACTCAAGAGAAAATACAATCAATGGGGATGGACACTAAGATAAATACTGGAATGAGGAGGACAAATATTTTTTTCCCTTTGGGATTTTCTTTTTTTTTCCAAGGGGAAAAGTATTACAGAGTATAAGACCCAGGCTCTTCATGTAGCTTCAGCCCATTGAATAACTTCCATCAATCATGGGTAAGAGGTTCATTCCCACAGAAAGACGGGGTTTAAGATCACTCCAGTCATTAAGAGAATACAAGATGTCAGATATTAGAGTTTCACTGGGTTTAAGATAAGTTAAGCTGTAATCAAGAATGTTAATGTATCTTACTGGAAGGGTCTGTGTTTAGTAAGTGTATTAAGTAGCTCCTATCAAACCGACCTTTCCACAGATATCAACTATAAATTGTGGATAAAATATAAAAAGCTGTTACCTGAAGGTACTAGAGAACAGTCATGATTAGGCAGAAACAGGAAGGGAGGCTACCCTTGGAAAAAGGAAATGGCATGGGGGCAGTTTCCTTTTTTGGCCTTTTTTGGGGTACATTTCACTAAATCAATTCTGGAGGATTCATGCACACGTCAGATTCCAAGCAATCCGGCTGTGGCTAGAACTAAAGAGAAACATCAGCTGCTTCTCATGCTAGTCTTAAGGGAAAATATTCATTTCAAGTTTCATCTAGGTGACCTTTGAACCCCTTTTTGGAATAAAGCAATGGAGCAGACCTCGTTGGTGCTGCTACTTGCCCTTTCTGCCCAGCTATCAGTGTCACCTTTGAGATAGGTGACCATCTCTTTCCCATGAGTCACACTGGTAAATCTTGGCTAGTGAAAAAGTCAATCTCCCCTCCTTACCAATGACTGGTTTCGGGTAGGCATGTGGTCCTGTTGGATTCATGGCAAGTGAGGGGAGCTTCCAGGAAAATATTTCTTTCCATTGCATGAGATACAATTTTTTCTTATTATTTAAGCCATTCGAGCTGAGGGTTTTTGTTCTTGTTGGGGTTTTTGTTTTGTTTTGTTATTTTACTTTTGGCCAAAATCAGGAGAAAACAGAGCAGAAAGATGAATGTTTTAAAAGTTGGCATTTCTATTGAATCTTAAAATGTAATATGATTTCTGATTCTTGTGTTAAACTTTATGAAATAACTTAGAAACAAAACTCTTCATGGACTACATGGCAAATAAGGTATGTTTCAACTAAAACGTGAATTTTTAAAAATGTTTCTTAATTTACTGAATTTAAGAA
This sequence comes from Galeopterus variegatus, assembly GCF_000696425.1. Taxonomy (NCBI): domain Eukaryota; kingdom Metazoa; phylum Chordata; class Mammalia; order Dermoptera; family Cynocephalidae; genus Galeopterus; species Galeopterus variegatus. The sequence goes on along the minus strand of NW_007730337.1, from coordinate 169,502 downwards.
TTTGTCTTTTGTCATTGACTAGAAGATCCAGATAAGATATGTTGTGGACATCTTTCACTATCTTCTTTAAATATGTTCAGTCTTTCACATGCTAGTTGCTTATGGAATAGAGGTGTTAAGAAATAAGAACGTATTGTATGATAAAAATAATGTGTTATATTTCTTAATCACAATATTTTATTTATAAGGAAATGTTTTGATTAATAATAGCAGCCTTTATATATGCTGTTGCTGATTAGAATGCCACAATTTATAGAAAATATATTGACTGTAAAAAACAGAATTGGTTTTATATTTGTATAATATGAGGGTACTTCAAAAAGTTCATGGAAATATTCGTATTATCTTTTAATTCTATTTTTCCAAGAACTTAAAAAAATTTTTTTTTGTCAGCTGGCCAGTACAGGGATTGAAACCCTTGACCTTGGTGTTACCAGCACCACATTCTCCCAAGTGAGCTAACTGGCCAGCGCCTCCATGAGCTTTTTGAAGTACACTCATATATACAAATGACAGTATACTTTTTCACTAGTTTAGCATATGTTAGGTCAGTGTTTGATATTACTAATTGCATGATGACATAATATTTAGAAGGCTAAGTTAGTTACAGTACTGCTGAAATACAGATTTAGAATTAGTTTTAAAATAGTTGTTGAAGCTGGGTAATGGACACCTAGGGATTCATTATACTGTTCTGTCCACTTTTGATTGTTTGAAGTTTTTCATTAAACAATCTGTAAAAGGAAATGCATTATGTCCAGGGATATTATATCCTGTATTGTTCTAGAATGCCAGATTACCATAGAATATATAGGATTCAGCATTATCTTGATTGTCTTGGAGATTATATTGAATTTGGAGACATTAAAGCTCTGTTTCATATCCAGTATCAGGCATTTCAGCCATTGTCTTTGAAATGTTCCCCTCTTATCAAAGATGTCTACTTTTACTCTTCTTCATCCCTTATATTTTCATGACTAGGAGAAAGATAACAATGTTTTTGTCTTTATCCTTTAATATTAATAGAGTAGATACCAAATTAAGTCAAAGAAAGTATGCTATCTAAAAATATTAACCACTTCTTCATATCATCTTGGCTTTATAAAAAGACTTAGTAAAGAAGTACTCTTATGTATCTCAACTGACTAGAGGGGAGATAAAAGGAAACTCCCTCTCGGGTGATGTCAGTTACAAACCCCTTCCCCGCCCAAAGAAAAATCCAGTTATTACAAGAGCTTAATCTAGACTAGTAAAGGGTAATTTTCATAATCCCAGGTATCACTTTAAACATTAAAGTATTTATGCTTTATATCCCATGATGGTAAGCAGCTTCTGCAAAGACTGTTATGTAGGACTGCATTTCTCCAAGAGCTTTTACCATACTATGTTGTTATGATGTGTGCTTGGATTAAAGTAGACAAAGAAAATTATTTGCAGTGCAGATTAGTTGCCACAAAAAAGATCACATTTTGATTCACTTGCCTTTTGTTTATAATAGAATAAAAATTTGAGAAATTAAGTTCTTATTTTGTTATGTTACTGTATTAGACCATTAATTCCCTGCCCTCACAGGATATTCATTAACTGTTTGGAAAATTGATGTGATACAATAGGATGTCCAGCTTCCACTGATGGTATACGTTTATTTTAATTGCAAGGAACTAAACAGGTAAACTCACTTCAGTTTACCTATCAAAGGGTAAGAATCTATGTGGATTGCTTTCAGATAGATAACAAAAATTGAAAAGAGACCATTATTTCATTTACATAAGAGTTTCTTCATATACTTTTTGGTGTGAGTGGGTATGAAGCAGAAATATACTGTGTACCAGTATCAAGCCCTGGGAAAAACTCACTGTGTACTGGTTACCAATCCCAGGGGAGATCCCACCATGCCAAATCTATAGAGGTTCCCAGATATTGCAGAAACCCAGCCATGGGGTATGAGACCATTGAACACTTGCACAGCACAACAAGTAAAACTCATTACTCACAGATAGGCAGTAAGAATAAACAGAAGCCTAGGATCCATGTCACCCCACCCCCACCCCACCGCAAGGCTTAGAAAAGGTGCTCAGCCCAGGGTAGATGGGGTCTTGTCTGCATGTCTCCTACTTCACACTGCAGCTGAGAGACCCTTGAAAGCTCTCCTTTTCCCTCTGGGTTTTACGTGTAGGGGCCCACTTGGTTCCCTGGGCTGAATCATTGCAAGACATCCTGTCCTAGAAGGGATAAGGACAAAGCCCAGGCTGTTCTGGATAGTTCCTTCTTACCTCAGGGTGTTGCATTGTTGGAACATTCTGCTTGAGGATTTCAGGCAAGAGGGGGAAGAGCTGGGTCAGCCAAGGCCATTTGGGGACCTGTCCTGCAGTGGGAAGGTGCCAGATCCTGTTCTAGATACTAGCTCTATTCTGTGGTGAACAAGACAAAGTCTGAGTATTAATGGAGTTATTTTCTAGTACAGAAGGTTGATAGTGAATTAACAAAGTCAGACCGTGATGAGTGCTATAAAGAAAATAAAAGTCGTGGTGCCATATAGTGTGATTCCCTGTTGGAACCCAAAGTTGGTTGGGTACCTGGGGGCCCTTGAGACCATTTCAGAGACTCTGTGAAGACACTGTTTTCCATAATAGTTTTTTCCTCTTTCATTCTCTCAGGATTGTGAAGTAGAGTTTTGCAGCAGCTACATGATGTGTGTTATCACAACAGATTGAATGCAGAAACCAGATATGAGAATCCAGCTGTCTTCTGTTAAGCCAGATGTTAAAGAGATTTGCAAAAATGTAAAACATTTCTAGTCTTACTAATGAATTTGTCATAAAATATTATCTTAAATTGTTAACATTAAATGGGCTGTTGTTTTAAAATTAATAAATTTAAACAATTCTTAATTTTAGTATGGTAAATGTTGATAGATATAACACACATAAGCCAAAGGAAGCTCTTTGAGATTGTCAATTTTTAAAACTGCAAAGAGATTCTGAGCCCATAAAGTTTGTGAACACTGTGCAGAAAGGTGACTGGGTGGTCTCTAGATTTGCTGAGGAGGAAAACCCTGTCTGAGAGGGTGACCTTTAAGCTGAGATCTGATGGGGAAGAGCATTCTAGACAGAAGGAGCAAGCTTCCTGTGACTGCTCTTTCCCATCCCACTTCCACATTCTTTTTTGGCCTTATCACTATCACTTACATGTCAAGTTAAAGACCTTTACTTATTCCTCTTGCTTACCACTGTACTTACTAGGCATTAATAATTCTTTACCCTTTAATGTATTTGCTTATATACATTTCCAAACATGAAACAGGATTTTGGAAAGAGGTTTGATCTCTTTGCTATTTGTGCCAAACTAATTTGAAATATGTGTTTTTATTTAGTTTTTTTAAAAAACTTAAATATTTGTTAGGATCTTTTATTTCCTATTAAATTGATTCCTTTAGCATGAGAAGAATTGTGTTTTGGATTTTTGTATATGACTTTTAGTATAATAGGAAGTTGTCTTCCATACATATTTGTTAATGGTAAATCTGATTTTGCAGTGTTTACTCTTTGGAGTTTAATTTGGACCTATATTTATTAATGTAGTGAATAAGGACTCTCTCTGGTTTTTATTATTTCTGCTATCATCATCCCTTATTATACCATTTATAAGCAATAACAATTTTAAAAGTGAATAGTAAAGAAAGACAAAAGGGAAATAATAAGTTTAGATAAAACAAGAGTACAGCAAACCAAGGTTGGTTGTGGCCATGATATGAATGGCTGAGACTTCTACCTTTAGCAAATCATTAGCTTTTTTTGAGTACTTACTGTGTGCGAGGTACTATTCCAAGCACTTTGCATGGACTAAATCATTTGCTTTTCATAAAAGGCCTACAAATGGGTGGTATTATCTTCTCTTTATGGGTGAGGAAGCAGAAGTTGCTCAGTCACACAGACGTTAGTGCCAAGGCAAGGATTCAAACCCAGTCGTTACCCACTCTCGTAACTCCTGGACTGTGCTGCCTCTGAAGAAGAGATTGTACAACTTGTGGTGGGGCAAAACAAAACGAAACCTTAAAGTGTTTTAGCTCTCTTTTTTTTCTCCCCATCATTATTTTCTCCACCTCATTATTTTTTCCCTGTAAGACCACAATTTGTTCAGCCTCTTCGAATCTCTAGTTTGTAGAATATTTCAAGATCCCCGAGGGACTATATAAAGAGCTGTCTGTAAAAGTTCCACTTTCCTTCCAAAACTAGAAGTGGGAAAAGGAAACAGAAAAGACAACAGGCACGTAAGAGGGTACTTCCAAAAATTCATGGAAAAACATAATTAAAAGACTTACAAATCTTTCCATGGACTTTTGGGACTACCCTCACAGAAGAAGAAAGAATAGTGGAAAGCGGTAATGGTGAGTCTGTAGTGTGAATCTGATCAAGACGTATGTGCAGCCATATCAGCAACCAAGAACATGTGTTAGAGGACTCGCTTTTCAGATGCCTTGGCCAGGATAGTTTTAATAACTAGTGTATAGGCGACAGCAGTAACAGCATGCTGGCAGTAATAGTATTTGGTCGAGATTAACAGTAGCAATAAGGAATGATGAGCTACCAATATTGAAAGATATCAAAGTAAGTAATAAGAAAAGGTTGAAAATAAAACAGTTCTCTCTGAGGTGCTGAAAAGCAGCCAGTACTGTGGAAATACATATCCTAGAGAAAGCAGATAATGTTTTTATCTTCTGGGGATATTAACTGGATAGGTGTACGTTTTCTTCAAGGTAAAAGAAAGTCAAAGCTCCTGAACTCCTGATGTATAGGCAGGTATATGTCTTAATAAGAGAAAAGGTGGTGTTAAGTGAGTCTCTGGTAGGGGAAGGATGAGGACTGGGGTTCCTAGTGAACTAATGATTCTCTTGTTTGAGGGACTATCAAAAACTATATGTTGCACTATGGCTAATGTTGGAATCCTGCCAATGATGCCAATTGTCACACTCTTTTACCTGCCTGTAATCCTGCCGACTGGACCAATTATAGAGCTAGGTCTGGGTCTGGAGCTCACAGACCCCTCAAACCCGTTCACAGACTGGGTCATAAACCTTTCACATGCCAGGCTGGGTCCCCAGACCCCTCACATGCCACGCTGGGTCACCAGACCTCTCACACGCAGGTCTATGAGCTAGGTAACTGGCAAACAGATCCTTGGAAGCTATAGATTGGAGAGCATGGCCGCACGTGGCAGACATGTGAGGCAGACGCCAGCCAAACTGCAGTGCTGTGCATGTGTACTAACTCCACCCACCCACACACAATTTGCTTACAAAGAATGTGGCGCACCACCCCCAACCGGAAGGGCAGGCGAGGGGGCTTGATTAAATTATTCCATTTTCCCAACAATCCACCCCTTCAGGGTCCCTCGCCATACAATCTATGTGTTCAGAGTCTTCCATGATGTTCCCTTAGCGAGGATAGATGACCCTTACATTCATGTATTACACATTCCATCCCAATCCCCAAAGTCTTTTGCTCTTGCAGTACCAACTCAAAAGTCCAAAGTCTCATTTGAGACTAAAGGCAAAACTCCTTTCAGCCATGAACCTGTAAAGAGTCAAAAACAAGTTTATCTACTTCCAAGATATAATGGGACAGACATTGGGTACACATTCCCATTCCAGAAGGGAGGAATAGAAAGGAAAAACAGGTCCCAAACAAATACAAAACCCAAACAGGGCAAATGTTAAGCACACTGGAGCATCTGGGCCCCCAAAGTATTGGGCAACCTCACTCCTACACCTCTGCCAGGTGCAGACCATTGAGCTGCCCTGGTGCCTGTGGCTTTTCCAGGCTGGCACTGCACACTGCCAGCAGCCCCACAGTTCTGGGCTCCTGGTGGCAGTCCTGCCACCCTGGCTCCACAAGACATTTCCTCAGTGGGGGTTCTCTGTGGGGGCTCCAACCCCACTTTTCTGCTCCTCATTGCTCCACAGATGACCTCTGCAGTGTCTCCACCCCTGCAGCAGGTCTCTGCCTGAGTCCCCTGGCTTTTTCATACATCTTCCGAAATCTAGGTGGAGATTGCCACACCTCCACTGCTCTCACATACTGCTGGCCTGCAAACTTAACACAGCTAACACAGCGTGAACACCACCAAGGTCTTTGGCTTTTGCTCTTTGGAGGTGCTAAGGCAGGATTGCTCCAGCCAGAGCAGCTGGGATGCAGAGAGCAGTTTACTGAGGGCAGCAGTGCCCCAGGTCTGTCCTCCTGGCCAACTCAGTCCTTCTAGGCCTCAGGGCCTGTGATGGGTGGGGCACCCTTCCAGACTTCTCAAATTCCTTTAGGGCATTTTTCATTGTCTTGGCTATTAGCATCTAGTTGCCCCATCCCCAGCCCCTGAATCAGCTTGGCTTACACCGGCTATTTACTCACAGTCTTGGACAGTTCTGCAGAGTTTGCCCACAGTTTGAACAACTGCATTCACTCAGTCACTCTTTTCTCAGGTTTATATGGCACCCGTCGAGCCATCTGCTTTCTTGAGTTTATACGGCACCCGGCCAGCCATCGGGTTTAAGTGGCACCCTCTGAACCTTCTTGGGTTTAAGTGGCACCCGTTGAGCCATCTGCCTTTGGACAAATGTGACGTGCATTTACTATATTGTCCCCAGAGCACGTTACACCATCCACCCTTAGGTCCCATAGCTGCAGCAGCTGGGGTTCTCCCTGTTTCTGCTGCTTTACTGTCTCCCCAAGTCGACCAGTTCAGCCTGGGCATACAGGGCATAGGTGGTGAACTGGGTCACCTGTGGATCGCCCACAGGTTGTCTGGTCCCATAGGCTGTTTGTGCCTCAATTTCTCATGCACAACAGGTCGTGCCTGGAGAAGCACAGTCTCCCCCAATTCACCACTGGGTTGGTCATCTTCCCTGGTGTGAGAGGCAGGAGTGGCCAGTCGCTGCATGTCATCCTCCAGGATAATCATCCTTGTTTCCAACAACTCTGCTTTCTGCTGCAACTCTCGATCAGTTTGCAGTGTAGTTAGCAGTAGCCAGGCTCTGGTCAGCAGAAAAGTGGCCACTGGGTACCACATGCTCAAGGATAGCCACATTTCCTCCTCGTCCCAAGGGGTTTTCCATTGTAATGCCTGGTCTATGCTGCCTTGCAGTACAGTGTGTAGCAACCAGATCCCAGTCAACAGGAAAGTGGCCATAGGGCACAGCCTATTCAAAAGTAGCCACATTTCCTCCTTCTTCCAAGGGCTTTTGGCTCCTGTACCTGCTCTGGGTCCTGTCACAGACTATGCCAATTGTAGCACTCTGCTAATGTTGGAATCCTCCTCACTGTGCCAATTGTTGTGCTATAGCTAATGTCAGAATCCTGCCGACTGGGCCAATTGTTGAGCTAGGGCTGGGTCTGGAGTTCACAGACCCCTCAAGCCTATTCACAGATTGGGTCACAAACCCTTCACATGCCAGGCTGGGTCCCCAGACCCCTCACATGCCAGGCTGGGTCACCAGACCTCTCACACACAGGTCTATGAGCTAGGTAACTGGCAAACAGATCTTTGGGAGCTGTGGGTTGAAGAGCATGGCCACACGTGGTGGACGCCTGAGGCAGACACCAGCCAAACTGCGGCACTGCGCATGCGCACTAATTCCACCCACCCACACACAATTTGCTTACAAAGAAAGCATTGTATCACCCCCAACTGGAAGGGCAGGCCAGGAGGCCTGATTAAATTATTCCATTTTCCCAACACTATATAAAAAGTGGTTTCACATGTGCTTTTTAGAAAAGCTGTATAAATACTTTATGATGTCATTATCTCTAACTTGTAGATGAAGAAATAATAATATTTAGAGAGATAAAATGATATTCCTAATCACATACTAGTTAGGTGAGCAGCAACCTGGGACGAGAACTCAGGTTCTTTTAATTGAAGTTAGCTTTACAAGCCCTGAGGGTTCTAAAAAGCTAGAGTTTAACTGCACACCAGTATATGGAAAGCTTAAAATTAGGCGGAAACCACAAAGAGAAAATAACCAGGTTTTTAATGTTTTATTGTAGAATATTTGTTCTGATTACTCTTTTAGGGTTTTTAAGAATTTAGTATGCTTTTTAGGTCATCAAAGGATGATAAAATCATATTCAAATGTGCTAATATAATGAATACTTATTTGTATTTATAGTATTCTTTGGAAAAATAACTGTCACAATAACATCAATCATAATTTACTTAAAAAGTTAATAGGGGCCGAGCCCGTGGCGCACTCGGGAGAGTGCAGCGCTGGGAGCGCAGCAGCGCTCCTGCCGTGGGTTCGGATCCTATATAGGGATGACCGGTGCGCTCACAACGCTCACTGGCTGAGCGCGGTGCGGCCGGTCTCCAAAAAGGACCAAAAAAAAAAAAAAAAAGTTAATAAATACTAGATATCTGTTCACATTTCAATTTATATTTTTCTGCATTAAGTTGCAAATTAGATTATGGTGAATAGACTATAATCTTACAATAGTCCATCTGCACATTAACCCTAACCCTAAATCATTGGCCTATATAATTTATAATTTTTTTCTTGACAAGCTTCTAAACTTTTTGATGTCTTGCCAAGCCCTTGGTGACCCTAGGGTTTGTTGACTGAATTAATGAATAAACCAGTAGATTAATAAGTTGTTGATGATTTTTTTCCTCAGTCGGAAATCCTATTTGCATTCTTAGTGAACTGTTTGAAATGTTTGAAATAATGGCAACTTTTAGACAAGTTTCACAAATCTTAGCCAAAGCTGACCATGTGTTCAATAATATTTTGCACAATATCTTTAGTCATGAAGTGTAAAAATTTCATATTTGTCTTAGCTTTCCATCTATAAGGTATTAAGAGTGGTGACAGGACTGCTCTGTTATTGTTTTGCGGCTAGCTTCTTTAATTGATGTTGAATTGTGGCTTTCTGTGCACACAGGGTTAAGTAAAAAGGTTGTAGTCATCTAGTGAGCATTTTTCCTTTAATGTGCTCATTAGTGGTGGCAAGTCCAGGTTCCAGCACATGTCAGTAATTTACATTTCATTGTGGAGAGGCTGCCCTTGTTCCAGAGTTGTTTCTAAGCCTGATGAATATATATTGGGAATAAACAGAGTAGAAGAATTGAAAGCCAAATACCCTGCCAGGCCTTTCAGTTGGTTCTGAAGCTTCCAGTGGATCTCTGATTAGCAATGCATGAAGCAGGATGAAAATGCAAAGAGGAGGCCTACAAAAGTTGTCACAGGTAGGCTCTCCCCTTAAATCCTCTTTTTTGACAGCCTTTTTGTTTCATCTTCCCCAAATTCATTTTTCACGGCAGACTTTCTGTTAAAGTGAAAATACTCTGTATTAGATGTAGGAGGTGAATGATACAGGGTCAACCTAGTTCCTTTACCCCTTCTGACTTTTAAGCCAAGTCTGATTTTTATGCAGTGAGTCTTCAGAAGTAAAGGGCTCCTAGGGATCAGATGAGTGTGATTGGGATCTTGGTGATGATTCCTTCTGGGATTCATTTTTCCCATTTCCCATTTTGCCTGATTGGTACCAGCTTGTTCTGGCTTTTGAAAGCTTGCACAGATCAGTGAAAGGGTAACTATGGAGGCTGTGGTCAGTGTTATTGGACATAGGGACAGGACTTGTATTAATATTGTTTTTGAAATTGTGGTGTTTGGGAAAATCCAGAAGTTTCCTTTCTGTACAAAAATTGATATATTATAATGAAGCATTTTTGGAACTCAGGATTTTATTACAAATTTCTTCACTCATAGAGTAGCATTAGAAAACACTAGCCTAGCTATCTTTAGAAGGAAATGTTACAATTCTTCATACGTTTTAAGTCTAACTATGTACATACATCTGAAAACTTGAGTTTATTGCAAGAAAATAGGTTTTTTTTTTTTTTTGTCTTTTGTCCGTGTCCGGCAACGGATCGCAACCCTCAGTGTTGCCCCCGTACCGGACTGGGGACCGGCAACGGGATCGCAAGCCTCAGCATTGCTCCCGCGCCTCGCTCAGCCAGTGAGCGGGAGCCGGTCTGTATGCGGGATCCGAACCCTCGGACGGGAGCGCCGCCGCGCTTCCCAAGCGGCGCACTATCCAGTGCGCCACCGGGCCGGCCCGAAAATAGGTTTTAATATTACCATACGTGTGTTTGTATGATCCTTTGTCCGTGTATCTGTGTATTTATCTACTTATTTATTTTTGTGGTGCTAGCCAAAGCATTCAATTTAAGAAGTTTTGACCACAATTCATGGTTAGAATTAAAAGTGAGTGAATATATGACTAAGAATACAGTATTAAAAAACTCTAAAAAATGTCAGTACTCAAGTCAAATTATAATTTTATGATAAATCCAGTTAGATGTCATTTAAATATAAAGGCTTGGATCATTTAAATATAAAGGTAGGTTTAACACAGTTTATTAAATGTTTATATTAGTTTTTTTTAAGGTAGGGTTTTAATAGAGGAGCATCAGGGTTTTTAGAAAATTTCTATGTGTATGAAGATAAAAATATGAATCTTGAGAATATTAGTTTAGTAATATTCTGATCAGTGTTTGAATCTTTTGTAAAAATTTAACAGTAAATTTACTGTCAAGATGACTAGTTGAAACTATTCTTTTTGGATGCTTGCCAGATAAAAGGCCCATGGGATTAACTTCTGAAAAATCGCTTGCAAATTTGTGGGGGATATCAGTGACTTTGAATATTTAACTGTCTAAATTGTCATCTACAAGCGTTGTTTCTGCATTGGGTAAAAAAATTAAAAGTTTTTCAGGCAGTTAGAATTAAAGGTGACATCTGCTTTTAATTGGTGTTTTATTTTCTTCCAAGTCAGTAAAAATTCAGTAAGACATGAATTATCAAATTTTGCAATGCTAAGCAACTTGTCAAGTGACAGTAAGCACTACCTTGTGCAGTTGTACAGATGGGAAGTGTTAAAATGTTGATTAATCTTTCAGAGTTCTGATTATGGCTTTAGAAGACTAAAGCTTATGTAACCATTGCCAGCTTTCTAGGGTCAGAATAGTGTTCATTTGTTAATTTTGTAGGTTTTTTTCAATTACTGGCAAATTGCCTCTTGTGTAATGAGCATTTAACTAGTTTTTGTGATTCTTAGTTTGGTAGATTTAGGGTCATATAAGGCAATGTAGATTGTTTTTATGTTTCTCAAGTCTGTTATTTGTTTAGTAAATACTAGTTAAAATCTTTTTAGTAAAAAATTGAAAAAAAATCTAAAAGTGAGCTTTACGTTGTATTCTCTTATATACATTCGTGCTGTGTTGATTCTGTTTGAATCTCAGCAAAGGAAGTCCTACAAGGGCCCCCTGTTGAAAAAGAAAATCGATTGTTTCTGTTTTTACCATTTACAAAACATAATAAGATATAAAACACAAGGGTAAAGAAACTAGTACCTTCAAGTAGAGCATGTAAAAATAACTCAAGACTTCAAACATTCTCAAAACTAAAAAAGACCAAAGAAAATATTCCCATCATATTGGTTACTAGTGACTGAAAATTAGAACATAATTTTCAGTCCCTAGTAGTCTCTCTATATAAAGTGTATCTTTAAAATTCCAACTGTGAAGGAGTATTTTCTCTCTCGCTAATTGTTAATATGAAAGTGGAGTTGTTGTTTTTTTCTATTTTAATGTTTCTGTGTACTGAAAGTAGAATTCTGTTTTAAAGGTGGTAAAGACTTATAGCAACATTTCCGAGATTAGTTTTTCCGTATTATCGTACTTCAGTTAATTCAGGTTTTCTTTTTTACTGTTCACTTATGAATACCTGATAATGTTTTATACAGTAATGCATTTTTTGCTACCAGAAAATCATTCAGTTATTTGATTTGATTCAGGAAATCTGTCCTGTATGGTTAATTGGATGTTGTGTAGATTTTATTTCAACTTAAAAAGTAGAAAAGTTGCTTTTACAAGTGAGCTATGAGTTTTATGTACAATTGATAAGTTGCATCTCAAACCTGAGGGTCAAGTTTAGTAGTTCTTATATATTTTTTGGAAATAGTTGAAAAATAGAAAATTTAGGTCTTCTAACTAAACTATACGAAACACTTTTATAGTCATTTTGATGCCTTATAACTTCAGGGTTCATTGCTCCTGTACATTTTTCAAATTATTTGCTTCTCAATGCATAAGGCTTTAATTTACCCCCCACTGACAAATCCCAAATGGGTTTTAAAGAATTTTGAGAGTGGACTGCTGTGGTTGTGCTTCAGCATTGGCTTCTGTTGCTAACACAGAATCTCTTAGGATGGGAGGTTCAAGCAGCATTTCCTTTGGCAGAGGCTAAGGTTTTTTTTTTTTGGATACAGAATTACTGTTTTCTATAATATATATATATATATATATATATA